>NW_003526944.1:3514387-3515272 GCF_000181795.1 Trichinella spiralis
TTTTGAGGTAGTTAGAGATTGGCAGCTTCCCTATGTATTAAGATAGGCGCAGTGCGCTAATTAAATAGCCATTTATTCGAAAACTACGCGACAGTTTCATGCTGATGCTGCATAGCACTATTCTTCATCATTTCGAATAATTTCTATTAAAGAAGAAGAAGAAGTTTCGAAAAAAATTTTTTGGAGATTTTTCACAAAACAATGAACTAAGAAATATGCAATATTAGTACCATTGAAAAGAAAAGAAATGAAATATACAATTAAATAAATATGCAAGATAAATGAATTTGCAAAGATTTATTGCCAATGTTCAAATAATCGAGCGAACAGAAGTATCTCCTTCAAACAAAATTTGTTCCTGACTTTCGTTTTTTATTACAGTATGCTTAAAATTTCAAATTTTTTTAAGCGTAATTTCTTTGTTTGACTACTCTTCTCAAATAGATATTAGCGAAAATTATGACAGGAGAATGCAATTCTGACGCAATATTCACTTCCTCTCTTCTATAAATGTTAAATTTTCTTGGCAGCTTAGCTAATTCATTGTATCTATAAGTTCACTTGTGATGGATTGTTAATTAATTTATTTGTATTGCATTTCCAATTAAGGCTTACGCAAACTATTCCATTTTCAATGCATTTTCATAAGCGGTATGCCAGGAGTGTTGGAAAGCGAGAATATACTCAAAGAACCATACTTTTCATATCATTGCTAAGCTGATTGATCAATAAAGATGATATAAAAGGCATAGTAATGCCTGAAATGATGAAAAGGCATAGTAATGCCTGAAATGATAGTTTTTAACAAATAAAAGATATGAAAAGCATATAATAGGACAATCAGGTATTTTTCAAAGTGAAAGCAAAATATCGTTGGAAATTCTT
>NW_003526944.1:3515282-3520072 GCF_000181795.1 Trichinella spiralis
AAAATTTTGTTCAATCCAAACAAGCCAATAAAAGATGCTTCATTTTGCTACCGAGGTGCTATCATTTGAATTTTCTTCTTCTCTCCCAATTAGCACTGCAGAGCAAAGTAAAATGCAAACGTAAAAATATTGAAACAAAGGAAATGAAAAAGCCAAAAAATTAATAAAATCACCATAAGCATTTTGATTTCAAATTCGCATTCAGCTGACAAAGAGAACTTGGCATGACAATTAATTAATAACCGACATTGCAGTTGCCAAGAGACTTTTAGCCCATCAGGGGGCATTTAGCCCACTCTCCCCCTCCCGTTGTGAAAGAATGGCCAAAGACAAACGTGCGATAATTGGTCTAGTTGGACAACTGTTTCTTGAAAAGAATACAGACACTTTGAAACTATCTTACTTACATCGACCACTAATTTTGGTACCTTCTCAAACACCATGCAACAACAGCAACATATGAAAAGTAGGTTTCAAAGAAAATTTTTTTTATTTTAAAACGGCTTTCCAGCTTTATTTTTTAAAATAATTTTAATTTGTAAACTGGCTAAAGAGAAAAAATTGAGAGAAGAGCCTTTCAAAAGAATTTCTATACATGCACTAATATCGCTGATTTTGAAACATGCGGACAAGATAAAAAGCGAAGCACAAACAACAGCAGTTGATGACAATGTTGAAAATGGAAAACTTTTGAGTAAGTGAAATTGTCGTTTATATTCATTTTTGGAAATATATTTCCAATAAAATGAAAAAAAATCATTCCTTAAAAATTGCTGAAAACAATAAATCAATTGTAGCGGATGGAAATTTCAAAAAAGCCAACAACAGCAACAACACTGGGACAGAACAATGCAGTGCAGTTGCACATCGCTCAACATTAATCGAGTAAGAATGATGCAAAATAATTAGCCAACTCATAATAACATTCAAAAGTAGAAACTTGTAATCAGTATTATTCACTAAATTGCTTCAGACTTATCAATGGAATTGGTGAAGCGGATGATTGGAATAATAAGCAAAATTCCCCAACGCACAACTGGAATAAAAGGCATTTTTGCCAGGATAAAAGATGCGCATTGAAGCAAAAAACAGAATTCGCTTTTTTACTTGTAGATGTACGCCCGGAAAGTCAATTCTTCAAGTACAGAATCAAAGGCGGTAAATTTGTGAAATGCATTTTTAATATATTGAATAAAATGGACCATACATTTTGAACAAATATACAAATAGAAAACAATACCTGAATTGAAACAGAATTTAATAAACGCAGCAGCTTAAATTTAATAAACCTTCTTTCTATGCACAGCGATCTCGTTTCCGTACACAAATCTGTGCAAAGGTTTCACATCTGAGCCGGCGGAAATGCTAGCCATGAAAAATCAATCCGGCAAAATGATCATCTGCTATGACAACGACGAACGTCTGGCTAAACGCGTGGCAACGATGCTAGTCCAAAGAGATTACGAAAATGTTTACCTGCTTTCCGGTGGTGAGAAGTTGAATAGCTTAATTTGCAGAAAAAAAATATTATTTTTTTTCATTTAAATATTTTCATATCAGGACTTTGTCAAGCGTTGAAGCTGTATCCGAATGGTCTGATTGCCGGATGCGTGCCCAATCAGCTTGGTAAGAAAGCACAACATCTCGCGTCCACGTTGCATGCAAACTTCTTGCACGAGCAGTGCACAGAAATGTTTCGGTAAATTTCCATCCGTTCTTCCCATATCTATCGATTTTTCGTATTTATCAACCGTTTGCACTTTTTTTGCAGCAATTGCAAGCTTCGAGATTATTTCATCACTGTGGAATTTTCTTCTGATGATCTGCAACAACTATCCAATCAGATGATGGAAAATCAAAAAGCTAAAGAAAAGAAAATCAGTATTTGCAAACTTGTTGTTGATCCACCAATTTTATATCCAGCAATTCTTTCTTATTCAGGTACTTATAAATATTGCAACAAATGTAAGCAGAACACTGGGGAAAATCAATGAAATTGAAACACAGATAAAAAAGAAACGAAACGAAAACTTACAGAACCAAACAAATCACTATTGCATAAAGTATATGCTTAAAAGAAATTGCTTTCAATGTTTGTGAAATATGGTGAATTAATTGAAAGTGCAATAAAACTGTTACATCTGATTTGCATACTTCAATTATTTATATGTACGCTTTGTTGAACTGTTGTTATTCTCGAATGGGGCGACAATTTTCTGAGATTGCAAGCAAGATGTTGTGCGCATTGCTTGTTCCATTTAGCAGGAAATCTAACCATACACACACACAACAAATAACAAGAAGAGCAACAACAACAAAGTAATAAAAATATGTATCTATCGTATGCTTCATCGCAGATTTAACAACGATGTCAGTTTATGGATTTTTAGAATAAAATTTTCAATCTTTTCAAAATTGAAAACTTCTTCCAATAAAGTTGTATGCAGTAATTCAATTTAAATACAAGTCAACTTTTTGCATAAATAAACGCTAGTGGATCGCGTATTGCGAATAATTAATTGTCTGCAAAATAAATAAAAGCCGCTGCTGCTTACATTTGAAACTTTTTGAAAAGTTTAAAATGCAATTTCTTCATAAATGTCATTCTAAATCAGTATCACTGGATGCAATTATTGATAGGAAAGAAAAATTGCTGCTAGTCAAATTCAATAAGTGCTTCAATATGAAGACATGGACCAATAAGAGCAAATTAGCATAAACAACACCTGAAAGTCTCACAAAATGGTGGTCCTAGGGTGGTCAGAAATCTGCAACTCTGCCAGCATACAACTACTGACAGAACTGATGATGCCAGAGCTATGAATAATAGAAAAAAACCAACTGGAAAGATTTCAGAAAACTGCGTCTGAAATGACCACACGCAGAAGCCTTGAAGAGAAAAATCAAACCAGCAACAACAACTATATCAACAGAATGGTAGCAGTTGAACAATTGATTAAAATTTATTAATAGCTTACGAGAAAAAAAAGCCTACTTATCGAGAGTCGTTGATGAAAACAACTGCAGGCTATTAGAGCATTAGCTTTCAGCTCTAGTGCTCAACTTGCAATATTTGGATAAAGGTGGGTGTGGTTGATAGCAATTTTTTCATACAAAATCTACCAACAGGAAATTTTCATAAAACGTTATGTTGTGAATCAAACGAAAAAGTGTAAATAAAAATTATTTTTATTTGTAAAATTATATAAAATGAACAAAAAGAAACGGTTAAAAATTGTAAATGATAATTTTTATATACGGTGAAAGTATTAGAGATGGGAATCGAATTCACTTGCGGTGAGGGCAAATTTTTCAAAACTGTCCTTCTTGATTGTGAACTGCTCAATGGCGGATGAGTCGGCCAAAATTTTGGCACCAATAAACGAAGCGTGATAACGGAATGGAGCCGCGTGCACTTCGACTTTCACACTTTTTGGGACCAGTCGACCCAACTCCAGCTCAATACGCTCTTGAAGACCAGGCAACAATGAGGTTCCACCCACCAAAAATATATTCCTTAATAAATAAAGAAAAATGAACAATATAGAAACACTGAAGAAAAATGGAAAACTGATGTAAAATAATTCTACACCAGTCGAATCATTTTATGGTAAAAGAAAAAAATGCAAATTTTATTTTAAAATTTCACCAGAGCTGCACCACTTACTCGTACAAAGATCTGCGATTGTCGATGGCACAAGATTGAATGCTTTGGAAGATCAACTTCGGCAACCCCTTGACATCCATACCCCAACGTTTCGGATGGAACAACATTTCAGCACTTTCAAATCGCTCATTACCCATTTGAAGTTTTCTGAAAAAATTTGCGTGTGATATTAAAATTAGTTGTGCGAATTCGCTTCAAGCCTACCTGCAAGCCAAAACCCGATCCGGATCGCACTGCTTCAACGAGACCAACGCCCGCTTGTCGTTGGCTTGCTGTTGGCGATCATCCGTAAGAACGAAGCATTGCTGCAAAATGATAAGCATAATTTCCATCCACTCTCACTCAATCACTGAAAAGATTTGCGCCACTGCTCTCTTACCGTCTCTTTCAAATATCGCACCAGAAGACCCTCTTGCAACGAGTCGAACGTGAAACTGGGATTATTTTTAATAATTTCATTTTTCAAAATCGGTGCAATTTCACTGCCAAACAGGGCAACGTGGATCACCGCATTCGACACAATAAGCCTGACCACCAAGTGCAACAAGCAATTGATTAGAAACGTGGGGGGAAAAATCGGCAAAATTTTTGCCAATCCCCCCTATTGGTGGGGGGGGGGGGACGGCCCCCCCCTTTTTTTTTTTTCTCCCCCCAACCCCCCGGTAAAATATTAAAAACCAATCATAAGTAAACTACCCCTGGCCCCCAACTGAAACCAGCGGCGGCGTCCAAATCCAAAAAAAAAAATCCCGCACCCTCTTCTATTAAAGCAGCCCCCTGGAAATTCGACTCGGAACTGCCAAACAGAAAACTGAAAATTCAAAAGTTGTCCAAATTGGAATTTTAAATTTTAAAAAAATAAAAAAATGACCTTCACCTGATATTTCCAACCGCTTTTAAAAGAAAAATTTTTCAATAAATCCCATTTCCAAAAATCCGCTTCAACGCCATCAATGTGTCTCTGCACTGCGTCTGCAAAAATCGCCTGGGAGCCACACTCCCCAGCGCGATATTTGCAAATATGTCAGATTGGTGTATATATCAATGGCGGGGCCTCTGGAACACAAAAGACATACCTTTCTCCCCGCAACACACAACTACTCAAAACAAACCAAGAAAAAAA
>NW_003526944.1:3520082-3601083 GCF_000181795.1 Trichinella spiralis
GCATCAAGCAATTGTTTAGAACGTGGGGAGATAAATAGGCAAATTTTTTGTTATACTCATTTTTCCACGAATGGAGCAATCGTCAATTTTTTTTCCAATATCCACAAAAACGCCCGTAAAAGTATTAAAAGCAATCATAGCTAAACTACCCTGTCTCGCAACTGAAACAGCGGCGGCGTCGAAATCGAACAACAAAATCCGCACCATCTCTATTAAAGCAGCCTCTGGAATTCGACTCGGAACTGCCAACAGAAACTGAAATTCAAAGTTGTCAAATTGGAATTTTAATTTTAAATAAATAAAAAATGACTTCACCTGATATTCGACCGCTTTTATAGACAATTTTTCAATAATCCATTCGAAAATCCGCTTCACAGCATCAATGTTCACTGCACTGCTTCGAAAATCGCTGGACCAACTCCAAGCGTATTGCAAATTGCAATTGTTATTCAATGCAGCCTTGACAATAGCATCTTCACCGACCAATTCTAAACAACAGAACAATTTTCCAATTGACATATTATTATTATTATTATTTGTTTGTTTGTTTGTTTGCAACCATTGCAAGCAACATGATGCAATGGTGATAATATAAGTGAAAATCAAATCAAATCATAATTTACTCTCTTTGCAATTGGAGACAACAGATGGAAAAAATAAATGCGGATACGAATAAGATGCCCTTTCAACCAATCCAGCCCTAGTTGAACACGTACCAATTTCAATAACGCACACTTTCTACAATGGAAGAAATATTGAAATTATCAAGAGTTGCTTATGAAAATGAATAAGCAAACAAAAAGCAACATTTTCGTCACGACTTCCAAACTGTGGCGGAGTGGGTTGCAAAAATTCACGACGGCACATATTCGACGGCAGCTGAGCGTGAGCTCGCAACGCTTCGTACCAGCGATCCAGTGCAAATTGTCTGCATCTAAAATATGCAAATGAGTAGCTACAATTATGTTTTTTTAAGAAAAAAACCATGCACACAGTTCACACCTCAGAGTCAACAACGTCGCGTTATTTTCAATAATGATCAAAAGCTTCTCGTCATCTCTCGTTATTAGAGAACCGGCAATTGTAATCTGACCAACCGGGGTGCTGGATATTTCTGCAGTCTGAAGTGAAAATTGCTTTGTGCAAACAGTGCTGTGAAAAATCGCAACAAAAAAAACAGCAAAACGAACCTTGTACCAGAGTAACAAACCGTGCTCTGTTCGCATGTAGCGTCGTTGCCAGGCGTGGTCAGGGGCGTGGTCGGGCCGCATACCCAACGGCAAATGGTCCAAATAGCCGACCATGTTCGACTGAGCTTTGTGGTTCAGTTTCGACTCCAGATCCGGACATCGGATTTGGTAAAGCCGACGCAACAACTGCGTCGGGTCCCATTTGGTTTTCAAACTGAATCGTCTGGCGGAAGTGGAGCCGCTGTTGCCCATCGACCAATTGGACAGACTCAAGTTGCACCCAACCTCAGTTTCAATGTCGCTTTGCAAACCAACAACCGACCGAGCAACAGTGGGGCGGTGGTGGTCAACAGAGGGCGACCGAATCTCGTTGGACTCGACGTTGTCCAATCGTTGATCGATTTGCGTGCATTGGACCGGAGGCGAGGTGCAAGCCGTGCAGCCAGAAGATACTGCCTGTGTGGGAAGCACATTCTCCAGAACAGATCCATACAAGTCAGTGGGGGAATTCAAATACGATGACGACCCCTCATCCGACTGGGTCACGTCCTGAAGCGTTGAATGCAATTTGCTGTTGTCACTCAGAAAGCCGCCCTTTTCGGGGAAAATGCTTTCCGCTCTCGAATCCACTGAACTGCTTGCATTTGCAATCCGATTTGCCCAACGTGCATCAGGATTGATTTGACCAGAAATCTCAAATAGAAACAAAGCATTAATCAAGGATGCGTTAATTTGAAAATTATACACATATATATGTATATATATATATATATATATATGTATATGTTCAGAGCTTAAGAAACATTGCCAATCCATAGCTTCCGAGCAGAAGCAATTTCACCAAATGCAGGTCATAGGAAACATGTTCTCAAATTCAAAAGGCAACACCCTCATTGTTGGGAAAAAAGAATATTTCATGAACAACAAACAACAACTAGAAGAAGAAAATCAACGATAATCATCCGATGAACAACAGAAAATTGGGAACGTTTTGCAAAATAGAAGAAGAAGAACAGTGCATTGAAAATTGTTCAAACAATCGACAATACAAGCTATAGCAGAATTTAATTGAATTTTAATTTATCAAATAAATAAATAAATAAATAATGCAGTCTGTCCGTGTTCAGTTTATAACTTCAAATTCTGAATTTGAAAAGCAAAAATAAAAAGACTGATTCACTTTTATGACAACAATTTGCATTTGTACTAAATAAAATTTTGCTAACAACAACAACAACAACAACAACGCAATTCAGTTGAAAAGCATTAAATTTTGGGGATGTTTTCAAAATGAAAAATTTCTGCTGTATAATTTTTGCATAATTGAAATGTCGAATGAACAACACACTTGATACAAATAACTTATTATTACTACAAATCAAGTAAAATTTGAAATTGAAAATTGAATTTAAATTTCTACTAAAAAACAATTCATTTCAATATGAAAAAATTAATTAATTCAATCATACAATGGACAAGTGTAAACTTCACGTGCTAGGTGATAGTAGAAATATTTTTCTTTTTGACATAAAGCTTACCAAAGCAAAATTATTACATCTCAAGTTCGCTTATCTAACTTTTTAAATAATCTGTTCATTTGAAAAAAGAAAAGCCAACTAATCATTTCTACATTTCATCAGATGTTTAGAAGTATATAAATAAAAATGAAATCAATTTATGAAATGCTAAATTAACTATAATCTGAATGTTCAATCACAATCGATCGAATATTTGTTGCTTTGTATGACAATTCAATGGAACAATTATTATTTAATACTGCTTTTCAAAAATTACAAAAGAAAAAAAAACAATTTGACCCTGATAGCAAGGCAGTGTAGAGATGAATGAATTCAAATGATAAGCAACAATACTGTACATGCCCAGAAATATTACAATATACATTTTTTTTCTTGGTTAACATGGTTAAAAAACTAGCCCAACATGATAAGCAAGTGGGTTTTCAGATTGTTATATTTTTAAAATACTTGGATTTCTAAAATGTCGACCTTCAAAGATCAAAAAGAAATGCTTCTGCAGATAAAATAGTGAATTATTCAAAAATAACAACTCACTAGTTCAACTGGCAATGAAAAATATATGAAAATTACCCAAATTATTTCTATATTTATCAAGTTGTGTCATTTTGATATTCAATCAAATAAATAAGAGATTTAATAAAATTAAAAAAATATACAGTCAGCACTTACCATCAGGTTGCGCAGATGCGCTTCACGTAACTCCCGCCAAATTGACTTTTCACTCGAAGTTCCTTTTTGCCAATCTTCACTTTTCATACCATGTTCGAAAAAATCAAAATTTTCAGGAGTACCATAAGAATTGAAAAAGTATCCATTTTTTTCAGACGACATTTCCGTAAAATCCTTAAATAAGAAAATTAAGAAGTTAATAATTTGAACAATTAGCCTCGAAAAAAAATATATATTATTGCATATTATTGGATGAACCTTATTATTTCATGAAATGATCATTTTAACCGTTTAAAATGAACAATGCATTTTTCAAGCTACTAAATAAGAAAAATTCAAAATTTAAAGCAAGAACAAAATATTTAAGGTTGAACATTGACAAATCTGTCTACAGTTTGATTGCTGGCACCAAACAAATCACATACATACAAAGAGGAACAACTTATTTCATATCGGGTTGTCACAATCGTAAAACGAAGATAATAAGCTCAACAAAATAAATGTATAAACATCACTGTGGTTAAAACTTTACTAGCAAATAAAAGGCAAATATATTATTCAGTAACACTTATCATGCCCACGAATGACTAGCTTAGCAAACAAAGCCAGAGCTCAAGAACAAGAATTCAATTTTCTCCCGTCCGCAAAGTAAATCTGCTCGCTTTTCGTGGGTAAATAAAACGTCTGGGGAAAAGCGCCGCGCTCCACGACAGTCACCAGTGCGTGGATTCACAAAAAAAGCGGATTATTAATCGAATTTAAATCTACTCTACAATACTGAAAGAAGTATTTGATATGCGGAATGCCAACTGCCAACGCTCAGTACAATAAAATGCACAACAGATTGACAAAAGCTGAGAAGAAAGAAGAAAAACGAAGATATCAACAACAATACCTGATTAACGGAATACTGTATTTGATGCAACAATATCAGTTTTTGATTTCGGAAAACTGACCGACCGGCAGTTTAAAAAATACAAACTGATTGGATTTTTCAAAGAAGAACAAAATTTATTCCAATTTTACTTGTTGTTTTAAAGTGGCCTTTAAACTTTGCTCTGAAACATTTCACATTAAAAGTGTCACTTTCACACTGGAAACGTACAAGTTTAAACTGAAACAAACGTCACTTGTTCAACTATTGAATCGAACTGATATGAAACATAACTATGGAAAATTTATCTTTGCTGAAAATACAAATGTGAATATTTAAATTGGAAAAAAATTTAAAAAAAACTACCAACTTTGACAAGTGGAAAATGTTCAAATACACCATTCAAAAAGAGACAATTGAAATGAATGGGAAAGAAGTTTCCCATTCAGATGATTGAGCAAAAAAATTTTGCAATAAAAAAAGGTTTTTAGCATCATTTCAAATGTGATTGATTGTTGTTCGTAAAGTGAAATCATGATACACTTATTTGGTTACTGTAAAAAAATATTTGCATAATAGCAATTGAAAAAAAAGAAGATTAAAAATTTCCGTGTGAACTTTGAATGCGTGGAATTTTGACAAAAGAAGAAGAAGAAGAAGAAGCAATTAATCACTTGCAAATGAAGAGTAATAGCATTGGAGTTGAAAGCTGCTCAAGTACCTCTCGCCACTACCACCAGCGGCGCATCAATGACCCTAATCGGAGTGTAATTGATTTGTGTAAAGTTTGTCATGATGCTCAACAGTGAATACTGGTTGTTGGCAAAGAGTGCACACTTGTCATATTATAGTGTCCATTAGTCGAAGGTCGAATAGACGGCAAAGCTAATTTGTTCACCTTTGTGTCATTTTCAGTCAAAGAATGGAAAATATGAAAAATTTATAGCAAATTTTAATATTTCTATGAAAACAATTTGAATTTCGACGATGAAAAATTGACAAGTGACAAATGGAAACTTTACACAACTGTTGTTCGATCATAAAATGATGACAAAGAAAAGTGAAGAAGAGAAAAAGTGTTCCCCATAGCCACAATAACAAAAAAACATTGTCTATAGAATAAGAAAAAGAAGAAGCAGAAAAATATTGAATGGGGCGTGGACAATAATTGAACGCGTAAATTGAATCGACAACGCTTGCCAAAAATATTCGGCCTCTTCTATTCAAGAGATGACACTGATACACGCCTCTGCTTCATTTTCCGAACGGTTAACTTTGCAAAAGGGAAAAACTACCGTGACGCCGCCTACAGCTTTTCAACGGCATCATTGATGCTTGTACAAAATGTCGAACTAATAAGCAAATCCAAACTGCCAACTATTTCCAACCACGAGACCAAGAAATACATACAATAAAGAAAATTTATCTTGTCATTGTGGAATAATTTTTGACAACAACAACACAATACATGAAAATGCAAGTCGAAATTCTTACAGAAAAATAATCAAATCGAACTTGTGAGACAAAAATTAATTAGCGGCTTATTTTCTCGTCACAAGCAGAGGTGGGAGAAATTTTTTTCCCATATCCCAACGTGGTTGTAAAATTTCCTGAGCTGAAAGTGTTGAAAAATCTCCATGTCGATTCCAGCCCCCTCAACACGAACGGATTATACAGTTGAAATATAATTTGTACATGAACATCTCTATTTTTTAATTATCAATATTAACAACTGGTAGTAATTTTTGGCTCTGATCAAAGAGAGAAAAAATGCACAACTGTCGTCATTGTCACAAAATTGTCTTCGAAAATGGATTCACACAAGCCAGTTTGAAATCTAACTAATTAGCCAGCTAATTGAAGCCACAAAAATTTAATTTTTTTTCTTTATTGATTAAAAATAATAATAATAACAGAAAATAAAGGACATTACCTTTTCAATTGAGAAATTTAAGCTTACAAATCGACAGTCTGTAAATAAATGTTGGCGGTCGAATGTCCAGTCGACAGAAGAACGTACAAATCGACGACCTGCATGCACGTTTCCACTGTTGATCCTGAACGTAAATTGGCTTTTGCTGTACTGTAGCTCTCCACCTTTACGACCGTAGCTCCAGCACAGTCGGCTGCAGCCAGTGCAAACACTTTAAAAGCGAACTGTGGTGGCGCCTCGAGCGCTAAACAAACCACGTCTCAAAGTACCTCAAGCAGCCAAACGAATCGAATGATTACTTTTATTGATCAACAGTGACAAAAATAAATTCATGCAAATTTCATTTTCTTTTTCCATCTTCCTCTGCAAAATTACAATGTTGTAACATTTGTACAAATGTGCAAAAAAAACGATATTATTGTACTAAAGATGGCAAATAACGACTCTTTTGAAACAACTTACAACAGAACTGATTAAAAAATAACATTAGAAAAAAAAATATATATTTAAATTGTTCAATTATAACTTTACTTGCTCAAAAAGCTTGACAATTGAATACCAAATCACCTCCAAAATGGTTATTCGTTGAACCTGTTTCGCTGTTAAATGACACATACACACATACACATTCACTATTTCCAATCATGTGCTGTACTGTCAACTTCAAATTTAATTAAAAAATTATGCTATAACCATTTAACTTCTGAATATTTACACACTAAATTAAACCTGTTTTTATAAATTGAAAAACATGAATTGAAAATTTACAAATTTATTCCATTTTTTTGGCAAATTCATTTCAAAAAATTTGCAACACATTTCATCGTACACATTAAAAATATTCCATTTTCTTCATCATGGTAAATTTTTTTCAATTATTAATCTGAAATTGTACAATTTATCCAACTAGAGCAGGTTGTATAAATAATAAATTCTTTCGAAATATTTTCGCATTAACATTTGAACCTGACAATCTGTAACATGGTACAGCATTTCAAGTACTACATTTATTTTACAATTTAATTAATGGTGATAAAGCTGACTTTAATTGAAATTTCAATTATATACTTAATTTTTCATGGAATCAAAAACTAAAACTTACATCTACTACCAAATTTCACATTCAAAACGTAATGGATGCAATTTCATTTGCAACGCGCTGCGATGCTAATTCGTTTCAGGGACGACGTTAGGTTAATAATTAAAATTGAATTTCTACTAAACTACTCTATATTATACAATAATTGAACTAAGAACAAAATTTACTGCACCAATGAAATAACGCAAACCCTTCGGGAAATATCTACTTAGTGTGTAGTAAATTAGATTACCTCAATTTAAGGATAAGCAAATAAAAGTAACAGTTCAAGCAGAATATATCTAATTCAAAAATTCTGCCCTTCAATGTTCATCTATCCTGTTTCTGCATCGAATACCTTTCATCAGAAAAGCTATTAGCTATTGAACAGTATATAACCCAAACTAACAGAAATCACTTTTACATCGCATTTCAACAAAATTTTAATTAACAACTATATACTCAAACATTGAAAGAGATCCTTTCTGCTTGAAAAACAAAAATTCAAGCTATTAGAGTAAACAGAACATCTATCACACATCAATACATGACATGGAAGCAAAAACAAATGCATCACAAACGTACTACAATTTTCACAAAACAATCAACGCTCTTTCTTCGATTCATCAGTTACACCAATTTCGGTATTCCTAAAATTATCGCTTTCATCACAACATTTTTCAAATGCTTCACTTTCTTGATTTTTGACTGCGGCAGGATTTTTCGAATTTTGCATTTTCAAGTAATCAGTTGAAAAAGATTCAAATTGAGCCAGAGCTTTTTCTAAATCTTTTAAAACCAGCATTTCTTCATTGTCTGAACAATATTCATCATTGCAATTTTCTTCTGAATTCAAAACATGCCTGGTAGCCGTAGCTGTCAGTTTTTCCAAATTTTGCAGAGTATCCTAAAAATAAATTATATAATACTTTTACAATAGCCTCAAATATGTACTTGAGCCAACACTTGAATATCTTCCTTCAACTCGGTTTTCGTATCACCATTGGCTTCCAAACATTTCAGTATTGTCTGCATTGTGGTCTCGGTTTCCAACAAACGCTGATGTAAATTTTTCAACTGAGCATCACCTTAAATAAAACACATTTAAATTTACATCAAAAATGCAACTAATAAGTTCGTGAAAATTTACTTAAATCACGCAATCCAAAAGGAGGAGCACCGTTTCGTTTTCGCCAATTTCTACCACTACGCTCGTTAATGCCGTCAGAAGTTCTTAACATCTTAACATTGAAAGCTTTTTCAATGAAGTTTTAAAAATAATATAAGCAAAACAACTTTCGCACTTACTTTACTCAACGTGTAAATCAGAAAGGCAATCACTCCAATAGTATAAAATGGTAATAGAGAATACCAAAAACTTTTCTCTCTACCTCGGGCCTGCATGTGGTCGCCCATATGAGGAGGCATCGGTCCAGGCTGTGCCTAATAAACAAATAATTATAAAACAATTTCATGCAGCTATAAATTAACTGCAATAAGGCATATTCATATAAATGAAGCAAACTGAGAATGAAAAAAAAATGAATACTCGAAAATCAGATTTATCACGGCCTCGGTGTATGTGCGGAAATTTCCCGCGCTCATTCGGTGGTGGAATACTATCTAAATATTAATTAAATAATTCCAATTTGAATCAATTTGAAAATCAAACACCATAACTGTGAACTTACCTACCTTCGATGGAGGTTTGCTCCAGCCTAGCATATAACAAATAGTGGGATGCACTACCTTTGGGTAAACAATCGCAAAACATCCAACAACAACAGCAATTGCAAGCACTGCTTTCTGCGGAGGTGTTAAAGAAAACAAAGTCTTCCTCGGCTCGTCTGTTCCCATGGTCAATTCAAGACTGGCAAAACCCACACCTGAAAAACAAAGTAATTGCACAATAAGAACAATACAATTCTGAAGTCAGATCAATCAAAACATGTTACGTTAACCGATTAATGCATAACATGCATACACAGAGGAAAATTCAATAGAATCTGACACATAAAAACACAGTATGAAAGTAAAGAAAAAGCAAGTGCACTTCAATAAGTGACTTACAGTATAATATTTAATGAAACAAATCGCCATACCTTTTATAATACATGTTTTTGAAAATTTTTAATTAATAATGCTAATATGCTAAAATATAAAAGCAGTTCAATCCTTGTTTTCTTTAAAAAATTCTTTGCGACGTTTATAATTTGTAACTTCGTATTTTCTTTATTTTGCTATCGATTTCTTGACGCAAAAATTTTATTTTATTCTGTAATTGATTTAAAGTACTGCTCATTTGTTTCCCTCACATACGACTACCTACTACTGGCTTATTATCTATTTTCAGGATTTCATTAGCTAATAATTCACACTGCAATCTTACGTTTCATAGATCGTAAAAATTGACTTTTAAAGTTACCTTTATAATAATTATAAATTAATATCAGTTGAAAAACATTGTAGCTATCTACTTCTGTCCATTTTCACTGTTCTTAAATTTTATCTTCCTTCTACTGAAAGTGATTACGAGAGTTCCTCCTTCGATTGGACAAGGAAGTTTCATTATGCTCACTTAAAATCAAAAGAAATTGCCCCCCCAAAAAGTAAAACTGATAGCATTAAATGTATCGTACGTAGATAAAGACCAGTCGCTCCCCAAACCCTCAACAGTTTCCTATTTGAAATGGCTCTTTCAGAAACAGCTACCAATCAAATAAATAATTTTAAAAACATCGTTTCTCTTAAATAAAACTCAAATGTAAAATTTGTTTATTCAAAAGTAAAATAACAATTGCATTGCATTCTGATGTATCCTTCGTTGTTTCAGAAATTTTTCAAGGAACTTTTTATCCAAAATTATTTCATTGGGAATCTGATATCATAAATCAGATATTTATAATAGAACCTGAAAACAATGAAATTTCATAAGAATTCAGACACGCTTGATAAGTTTTTTTAAACTTCATTTTAAATTAAATAAACTCATTTAATTTTGCATAATAAAAGCTGACTTCTGAAACTGCACTACTTAAGCCAAAAGGACTAAAGCAAAATTTTACAGAGATTTCTAAAATGTTCACACCCCGAAAGGTTAGTCCAGAATTAGCAATAAAATGAAAATTTCATATCATTATCAGAATTAAAAAAACTTAAATATACATTTTTCTGGAAAATATGCAACAATTTGTGCTATGTAGCAAGAGAAAAAATGCATTGTACTTTAAATGTTTTTTATATTGCACACAAACAAAACAATAATTTATGCATGTCACAAGTCAAATTACTAATAAAATTTCGTTTACAATAATTTAAATAAATAACGATATTATTATAATTATTTAAATGCCACAGCTAAAAAAAGTTAACTTAAAAATACACAAAACTGTGACTGCTTTTCAAATAAACGCCTTCATTTTCAGCACTTGATAAAAAGTGAATGAAAAATAAAATAGATATATTACTTTATTATGATGCGATGAACTTTTACGACGCAGTAGAAAGTGATGTATTTTACATTAAAAATGGACAAATTGCGCTTCTGTTGCTATTCCATTCTATCATTTTTTGTTAATAAACGCAAATATTTAAGTGGTCATTGAATAAGAATCAGGAACTTGAAAATGCAAACAAGAATGCCGTAAGCTAGCATGTTTCACAGTACGCGGAAAACAGTAAACAATTAACAGGTACAAATAAGGAATTTTATTCGCAAAATATTACAGTAAGACAATTCAACGACAGTAATAATAAAGTACAACAACGTCCAACACCCTAACAATATTGTCATAACAAATAACGAATAACATATAATATTAACTAAGGTTCTTTTCGTCTGTACACTGGCAGTGTATGCTGGCGTCGGCAAGAATTCTGACGGGAAATTTTACAGCTTCTTATATACAACTTTTAAATAAAACTTCGGTGTTCCTATTATACAATTTAACGTTCGCAAGGCAAAGTTTGTTCATTCATCATCTATTAGAATATTTTGACAAATATACAAAAGAATACCTTTTCAAAAGGATTATGAAATAAACTAAAATAAAATAAAGCGAACGGCGTTTAAAATATAGCTCATTTGTACACACGAAATTCTTGCAATATATTTTGAGATTGCATTCAAAAACATGAGAGAGGCATCAGTCTTTTCCATCTTTATCTATAGGGCAGCAAATGACATCAAAGAGCAGCGACAGATTCAGATGATAATTTCAAAATCGCCCAACTCTTCATCACTTGGTAGCACAAGCTTCACCTTTTCAGGATTGATCAGATCTTTGCTGATCGGCTCGAGACCGGCTCTTTCACGTCTTTCCAATTCCAAAACCGCTTCTCGAAAAGCCCACTCTCTCATCAGCGGCCTGTAAAAATTTTAATTTAAATATATATACATATATACAAATATGATAAGCATTAACCACTGATAACCTAACTGTATAATTAATAAACAGATATATTTAAATGATCAAACAGTGAAATAGTCAAAATCTTACCAGTCTGGTTTATACCACAAAACAAACACCAATCCAGGAAATGCAATGCCTATGAGAGCAAAGAAGACAGCATGAGCTCTTTTCCAATCTGTATATTCGTCCGTTGGATGAAAGCCATAGGCAAGCCATCCACGACGCTACAACACAAGGAATTGTCGTGTACACATGGATATAAAGGCACATTTACAATTACAGATAACCTGCAGGCTGAGATGGTACATTTGCCTGCGATTATCCGGAGCCGCCGTGCCTTCAGAAGGCAGACAGCGTACTGAAATCGCAGCACAAAGCCAGTCTCTTATATAGCAGTCAAATGCCGGAAGAAGGAACTTGGTAAAGGAAGAAATTTTTTTCAATTTCCATTGGCCAATGGACTTGGCTAATGGCTTGGAAATGGATAGGCACTAACTGGTACGGTGGGTGAAAGCATTGATCAAACAATGGAAGTAAAGCCGCGTCATAAATTACCTTCCCCAAACTATGGATTGCTATATAGCGCGACCCAGAGAGCCACCAGAGGGTCGACGATCGCGGAAGTTCTCTTACAAAGCGAAAGATGCTAACTCGTCGGCGACGTCACCGTCACGGTGACAGGCACCGCTTGCGTCAGAAGCGGAAGGAAGTGAAACTCAAAAAGAATGCAAATTTTTCCTGTTCGTCATCATCCCTTACAAAAATTATCTGTCTTAAGAAATATCTTCCCCGGTAGTAAAAGTTTAGAATAATTGTTCAACCTCGGGAATAAGAAGAAAATAAACCCAAAAAGTACCATTTTTCCTCCTTGATCGGCTGCCAGAGGACGACGGTAGCCTTCACCAAAAAGCCAGTCGAATCTGGACTTTCTGTAATAAGGCGACTGCTTTATTTCATCCGGTATATCGTCCTGACTTTTGTACAACACGTTCGCCATGGAGAGATTTCGAAATTCGTAACCACATGCTCGCCACAATGCTCTCGACCCACTGCCATTCAATTTAGCCAACATCTTATCCATTTATCCTGTGAAATTTTGCCAAAAGTAATTTAAATTTATAAAATAATATACTAAATCAAAAAATTAATAACTTTTCACTGAAAAAGATAATTTAAAATCTTTCTCACCAATTCGCAATTAATATTCAACGCTGTTACTGTGAAATAAAAAGAATTCAAGGTTGGCTATTATGGAAAATTCTTTTTCTAACAATTCTAATTAAATTGATAACAATTCAATTTTTTAAAATGAAAATAAACATTATTTATTTTTGAAGACAACTTTATGTTGAAAAATGTAATCAACAAAAATTGGACAAACTTTGAAAATGAACGAAGGTATTTTGAGAGTAAAAAGCCATTCAGGTATCAATTTAAAATATTTTTGCGAGTTTTTTACAGGAAAACTCAAAACCTGTAAATTTAAAATTTTTATAAAACTCAAAATTACACCTGACCGTAAAAATGTTGTTAACAATAACGGAATAACTAGCACAAGAAACATGTAAATGAATGTATCATTTGAGTTTATACATCGATTTTAATCAGTAATTGGGATTCGTATTAACATTTGCGTTGTATCTTTTGTACATTTTTTATACGAGAAGAATCTCTAAAAATTTACACATATTTTTCATATTATGATCTTTAGATTGGTAGTTTTGCACATTGGCTTATTGAAATGTATTGAATGTCGAAAAATGAATTCACGTATTTAAGCAGAAGCGTTGTGTAATGTATAAGAAACTTTTTGAAGTAAACTCCATTGTCATTTTGAAAAGCGGAAAGGCTATTTGTAATCTTTTACCGAAGAGCGGATGCAAGCACGAAAACAAAATTATATTAATTACGTAATCTCACTATGTTTGCTTTGCTATCTTATTCCTGTTGTCTAATAATTTCGTCTTTCGTAGGAGATAGGCAAAATTTGTACACTGAAAATTTTCAGTGCTCACTCAAATTTACCTTTATTCACCTAATAATCAAAGTTAATAAATTTTCTGACTCAGCAAGCATGCGGTGACATCATTCCTATTGCACAATAAAGAATTATTATTACACATTGTCATTGCTGTTTAAAAGCTTACATTAACCCACGTGAACCAAACAGGTGTTTTCCTTATACTTGTTTATGAATTTCTCTTGATGACGTCATTTTAATTCCCACGGTGTTTATCGAAACATTTGTTTAAAATATGACAGGCCAACCGAAAAATTTATACATTTCACATTAAAATAATAAAACAAAAGTACATTGAACAAGTCTGCTCGACAAGATATGAACGTACAACTGTTTAATATTATAATATTATTATTATTCATTAATAACTTTCAAAGAAATGTACAATTTATCGCAGCAATAAGGGAAATAAATAACTTCCGGAAACAAAATTAATCAGCTGCTGCTCTACAAAAAATTAAAAATTATCGGGCATAAATATTGAATTATACAAATTAGTTCCGCTTGAAAATTGCATCCACCATATTATGATGATTAGATAATATAACCAAAAAGTATGAAAATTATTCAAATGTGCATGGTGAAATAATTTTTAAAAAGTTAACAGTCTTTATTATAAAATGTCACTTTGATTTGCAAATGCAGGAAATACAGTATTTCACTCCAAGTAGGAAAAATTCTGGCCTACTAACGATAACACTTTATGAAATATAACAGTGACCAAAATATTTAGAAAAATTAAGATAACTTTCACCTCACAATTAACATAATCGAACAGTTCATTTACAATAATTTGCCTATATAATCAAGTTTTATTTTGTACATACTGTAGCAGATTTAGAAAATTCAGACAAAAATAAGTTCTTGCAAAAATAAACATCAATGTAAATTTCAATATTTTAGCATTTTATTGCTTTTTATTAATAATATACATAAATGTATGCTCTGATTTTAACTTAATTTATGTTACGTAATCAAGCAAAAAGCACAATACATCGGTCGTTCTTTGAATTTTTTATTTTAGAAAACAGGTAAATAAGCAATTTAATTTATATTTCTTTCAATGAAGCACCAAAAAGCTGTTACATTGCTATTTTTGCAGATAACAAGACAATAAAATTGCAAATTCATAAGACGTTAGAGCAATTATTTTCAAAATTACAGTACCAATGTCAAGTTTTCTTTACAGCAAAAGTTACACATTACACAGTTTCAGTGTGAAAAAATTCTTGTAAATAAGTTGCTTTTCATTGAAATGCTATCTCAAAAGTATTTCGAAAATTTGTGCTCATTAAATATTATGCCGTGACAACTGGTTAATTTAATTTAACGAAATTAAACTTGATTGAATTTTCTGCGAGAATGCAGTCTTATATTTATCATACAGAACAGTAACAATAACATTAACAGCTGACAAAAAACAATATTTTTTTTTAAAAAAGTGCATTTTTGTAAATTGATGCTTTGTGAATCCGATGTTAAATTCATCGCACATTGATGAAGAAAAGTCATAACTTGAGCATCTCAGTGAATTTGAATCTGCTAACTCAGTGGTAAATGAGCTAAACGTACTATACGGCCAATGAATAACGCTTTTCAGGTTTTCATTGTGTAGAGCAAAATATTTCAGTATACTTTGGCAAAAAAAAACAAAATTAAATAAAATAAAGCATTTGTAAAGTTAAATTTTTGTAATAGCTTTATTTTTTAATTAAAAAATACCGTATAAAAATTTCAAATTATTAATGACAATTAGGTTAATAATACTTCAATGTCCTTGATCCTTTTATAATTACAGTATGCATTTTACCTTCGTTCAAAGTTGAAAAGTTGTCATTAGAAGACTTCTTTCTTAGATATGCATACTCTGCCTGTTTGAATTTTACCTTTTATTAGTTTTTAAATCATCAGCATATCAGCTGCAAACTCGTTCTGTGGGAAAGTTGTTCTTCAGACATGGTGTATGTAATTTTCAGAGTTCACTTTATTATTATGAAGATGTTTGCTTTTTAATGTTGCATGCCGATGTTATAGCATTTCATACTTCATCTTATATTTCCCTTCTAATAAGTATTTATACAGACTACTGCATTTTAAACAAATATCAAGCAGAGGTGATATTATTTTTTTATTAGTTTCTAATATGTTGCTAATTTTTTTATAACAGTTTCCGCATAGATATATACAGATACACATATAGGTAGTGATAAAAATTCATGTATATATATATATATATGTGGGTATGAATTTTTATTACTATCTATATCTGTATCTGTATGATTTCGTTTAAATTTAATTTTATAGAATTTCGACAACAAATTTGTTGCAATATTCAAAAGACTTATTATTAGTTAATTGAAAAACAATGGACTGCACTCAATGTATGGTTGCGTTTTGTTTGTTTTCTAAAAATATACATAAATAATCATAACTATGAGTATGTGCACAAGCGTGTGGTTAGCGCACTTTTTTCTATACCCGTTTTTTGTGCTGCGTTCTTAAAGGTAGGTTGAATGATTCAATCGTTTAGCGAAAGATTGATTAGACGCATGATTTTGACAGGTGCCGATCCACAGGTTGGTTGGCAAATGCACACGTTTTTTAGTTTTTCCTTTAAAAATTGTTTCTTTGAATCGCTACTTACGGCATGATGCTTAATGCATTAAACTGATATTAGCATTGAGAAATCCAATACATAAATGCGCATCTGCGCATTATCGCTTTTCATGTTAAAAATGTTGTTTCGTTTATTCTATTTTGATAAAATTGTCCAAAAATATCAAATCAGTTAACTCAAGTACTGCTGAATGTATGTGCATCCAAGCGTGTTGGGTTTCTTTTTAAATACGGATTGCATTTGTGAGCGAGCAATCTTTTCGTTGTTCAACTTTGCGAATGTCAATCCTTTAAGAGAAAATGCTATTTTTGAAGAAATCGATGAAAGACCGAATTAGCAGTTGCGTACAACATAGGATCAGTTATATTAATTTAGTTTCAAAATAATAATTAAAAAGTGATTTAAATTAAAAATTACTGCATTTCAGGAATATTTAAAGTTATATTTACTCTTTTAAATACCATGTTCTGGTGTTTGTATGCAATGCGAGAAATTTTTTCTTTTACAGTGAAAAATCAATGGTCGCCATTCAAGCTAGTGTTCTCAACTATGACGATGCGATTAAGAAATGGTTACCAGCTGGAGGAAGCAAAATCCAGGAAATGTCAAAAGTGCAGATCTTGCATCATGTTGAAAACAATACTTTTCGTGTTGTTGGAAGAAAATTACAAGACCACGATGTAAGTTTAATTTACAATCTCTTTTTATAGTCATTTCGAAATGTGCTTGCAGCATTATAATCTGCTGCTATATTTATTTTTTCTAAGAGACGAATGTTACATTTTTTTACATTCCTGACAAGTCAATTATTTGAAATGTGATTGGTGGCCTATTTATGAGGAATATTGCATAGAATTATTGAATGAACAGTTTGAACAAACAGCTTTGCATGAAAATGAATTTTGTTTCTCAATTTAGGTGGTAATCAACTGCGCTATTATACCTGGTTTAAAATACAATTTTACAAGCGACACTTTTCATCAATGGCGTGATCATATAAATCAAAAATTGTACGGATTGAACTTTTTGAATCTGGAAGATGCGGTAACGTTCGGTACGGTGATGAGTCGCGTTTTGGAAATGATCAATTCTTATCGAACTCAGGGTAAGCTTTTTTTTGTTCAAATGTTTCGGTTTTTTCACTTCAATAGTCAATTTAAGCCCAATCAAATGTAAATCGTCCAAGCATGGCATATACAGAACAAGGCTCAGTGACGGTTTCTCGTCAAACTGTAAATGGAAATACAACATCCGTTCTTCAGGATAATATGGAAATGCGAATGGACAATTTCGACCTCCGAAGACCAATTCAACAAGAAAATAGTGGTTTGAAAAAACTAAACTGATAATTTTACACACAACATTTTGTTGTTGTTGTTTCTCTTTTCCAGCGAACAACAGTGCTTATTGTTCAATGAGCGGTGGTGGGAAAACTGTTAGCCAAGGTACTCTGGCTTCGAGTCCGTCGAAGCCAACAGCACCAATGCCACCAACGATACAGCCGGCTTCTTCTCAAGCTGCTTACGGTCAGTGCAAGAGGCCGATTCCACCGGCTTCTACCAGGGCCCAAGTTATGAGCGATCCACCGCCGGCACCACCACCGCCCACACGATCCATGACTACCTCTACACCGAGCAGGCAGTCGATGGCGCAGGCGTTGGCCAGTGCAAAATTGCGCCCAGTTCCGGATGAAGTGAAAAATGCAAGATCCAGCTCAACCGGTAGCATTACCGAAACGGCAAATTTGAATCGTTTCGGAACTATATCCAGTCAAGCTCATCATTCGATCATATCAGAAATCACATCCGCCATTGCGAGACGGAATCTACTCAAAGAAGGAGGAGGAAATCAGTCGCCATCCAGTGCTGTCAGTGAGGTGAATGCTGATCAAGAAAATACGCCTCGATCTGATCCAGGTAAAATAATGCTTATTAATCGCTTGCACTTAAAAACAAGATTGCTATTATTATTATTATAATTATTAGAAATAAGAAAAAATTTCGAAAATCGATCCAGTGCAGGAGGTAGGCTTAGCTGCGCACCGGTTAACACAGATTCACCGCAAGTGCATCGCAAGTGAGTATAGCATGTATGATGATCGGTGTTTTATTTTTTTTTCTGATTGTCGGTGTTCAGAGCTCCAAGCGGTTCATCACTCAGTTCCCAAGATGACGGAATGGCATTGCGTACAGCTTCATCTGGCGCAGTTGTTGTCAACGGTCAGTCGAATGATCCACTTGAGCAGATAAAAATGGAAATCATACTCTGCATGAAAGAGGAAGTTTCTCGCGCTAAAGCAGAAATTCTCGAATGTAAGCAATTCAGGGATGATTTAATTATAATAGTTATCTGTATGTATGTATGTTTGTTTGTTTCATTATTTCCCTTCATCGACGGTACATTTGAATATGTTAAACTCTGTTGTTTTTCTTCATTGACGACGGTGCAGGGGTTTTATTTGTCGGATACTTATTTTCTTCAACGTCGAGTACATGTGAAAACAAGTGATCCATCTTCCAGTTAGATGCTTCTGTTTACTGGTCGGGTACTAGAGATTGATATTGTTTACAAATGTCAAGAGAATAAGAAGAATAAGATGATGGTGATAATGATGAAGAAGCAGTGCTAACAATGGGAAAGATAAATGGCGAAATCTCTTCAAAACTGAACAACTGTTTACATTTATATATAGCGGCAAACGTTTCTATGATATGTGCATGAACAACATCGAGAAAACGATTGCACCAGAAGCTAGTTTTCCCGTAGTGATGATGATGATGCTAATGGTGCTTGGTTGAAATAATCTTCGTTGCAAGAAAAGCATTTTATACTGCTTGAGTACACTCGCATTGTTGCATCGCTATTTTTGCTAGTTGCACTTAGTTTATATGGAGAAATGCAATTGAATAAGCGAAAGAAAAGAATATGATGAACAAGCAGACAATTTGAATAAATAGTAGAATAATGGAATAATTTATAATTATGACTATGTAGAAATTATAAAGTTAGCACAAACGATTTTACACCTGCACCTGGGTTATGCAATAGTAGAAAAGCAAACAAACGCGCACCAATATTAATTTTGATCTCGTGCATACTGGTGGTGGTGTTTATTTTGTTCCAAGTTTGAACAAATCGATTTCAACGAACAGTTTACACAATTCGAAGCGTAGAAGAAGAAAATGAATACAATTTTGACAATTGTTATCAATTTGCATGAAAGCTACAAATTATTTATTGATTATTATTTGAAATTGTATTAGAAAAATTGCAAATTTTTAAAGAAATTTCATTCTCTTTCATTTTAAAAAAATGATTTCCATTTTCAAAATACGCTTAATAATAATAATTTGCGATTTCTTTTTCACAATTTCTGTGTTGAAGAAGAAATTTTTTTTAATATTTAATTTGATAATATGTGTAAACTTTTTAGGCATGCGTCAATACTTTGGTGAAAAATGACAATGCTGAAATGACGACGTAAATCAATTTTTCGCGAAGAAAGCCCATTTTATCTTTAATTTGAACATTATTCTATCACGCATAATATGTTCTCAATAATTATTTACAACTTATTCATTTTATATGATGGCCTCTCATAGATTGCAGTTGATGTATCGCTTACATGTATGTGTGTGTATGTATGTACATTTTCACAATGCAAAAAACAATAATCATTGACACTTACCAAAATTGTATTTGCTTTCAACTCTGCTTTGACATCATTGTAGCACGGCTTCTGCTTTGCTCCACATTTTAGATAACGGGTTGAGTGAAAATATTCGCTTCCATGCTTTTCTTCTCCATTTTGTTGTTCATCTGCCGCTTTATTATAGTATTATCGAGAATATATATATCTACTATGTTTACCCTCGATTTGATTAGCCGTTTACTGAATTGTTATGCAAATTTTATTGCTTTCCTGCCGAGGCATATCACGCATTTGTTTACTTTTCTACCTTGCAATTTGCCTTTCTTTTAGTGTTATCAATATTATTAATAATCTACTTAGCTCATCTCTTGTTGAACAAAGTACCACTAGTTCAAACTGCCTCGGCTGTTTAATTTCATTTCATTTGATCTTCTGCCAGATTTTCTTGGCTGCTAATCTTTTCATTTTTAATTTTTGTGCTCGACCAATGATGCCATCTAGGAATACTCTAGTGGTGCTGTACGGATCGCTGCCATTGAAAAGAAAGAAAAAAAAGTTTATTTAATAAATGAATAATAAATAATATAATTAAATTAAGTGACAATGATATGCTATTATGTTGAAATCGTTTGCTTATCATAAATAATTTGTTTTTAATTTAATTGAATGAACAATTTGATGGAGAAAAACAATTTTTAGTCTGGATCACCACCTATTGTATCTAATAAATTTTTGGCAGCTAACATTAGTCTGCTGTGGCGGGACGTGGGATTATTACGTTTTCACGCAAGTTTGGCCACCAGGTATTTGCTTTGTAGGAGAAGGGGAAGTATGTAATTTATTTTCATTACTTTACAACTGTTCACCTTTATTTCTAATACGTTGTTTCCATATCTCAGACAACGCCTTGCTTGAAATCTTTTAAGCAATGGACAATACATGGCTTGTGGTAAGCATTGTATTGTGTTGATCTTAAAGTGAACATATATATATATATATATATTCATTTCATGTTTTATTTATTTCAGGCCCTCGTTTAGTAAATCACAACATGCTTCACCAGCATTTTGTTATAATGAAACAGGCTTCCATGTGAATGATCTGCAAGTATATAGAAATTGTTTAATTGACAAAACAAATCAACACTGACATAATAAACTACTGTTCAATCAATTTCAGCAAATAATTCCATCGCTAAATACGTTCTGGCCAAATCTGTTAAAGAATAAATCTGAATCAAGTTTATGGTAAAAATGTTTTTCATTTTAAAGTCTTCTTTCTTTATTAAATGAAAAGTTACATTTGAACTTAAAGAGTTCTTGTAAAATTCACATATTCACATAAAGTATCACAATTTAAAGGCGCCATGAATGGCTGAAGCACGGAACATGCGCATTTGGAACTCTCGATTCTACATCTGCGTTCAAGTATTTCCAATTGGGGATTCAACTGAAGCTCCTGTACAGTGTCGATTTGTAAGTTATTCCCGATGGATAAATTGATCGAGTTTTGATCTTCAAGTTTTTATTAGAATTTTGAAAATGAATGGAATTGTCCCTACACTGAAAAACAGCTACAAGGCAAGCGACTTTGCACTAGCGGTTAAGAAAGCGATTCAAGTTTGGCCCACCGTTAGCTGTACTTTTGAAAAAGTAAGACAAATACAAAACTGTAAAGCTTTTTCACTGTGAATTGAATCGAATATGTAAACAGTGAAATTGTTTTTCTAGTAAAGTCCACAAGCAAATTATTAACAAATGAAAGCTATAATTTTTTCTTTTTTACTACCTAACAGTGCTATAAGAGATGGCTACTGGCGGACATTCGGCTTTGCTTTACGAAAACGCTGCTATCTGAAGACTGTTTTGCTTCGAAATCATTTTTGAAATTTCAACTCGACCACAGCAACTCGACGGAAGGTTCGACAACTTTACCTCAAATATGTAAATGCCCTGACTACGTTCCAATTTGGTACATTCCAGCAGAATAATTCTCTGACAACCTATGAAACTGCGTTTTTGTTTTCAGTTGAAAATTACTTCAATGATTCGCTTAATGATGATAATGATGATAGGAATTAACTGAATAAAAGTGTGATGTTTGAAATTTTGCAATGTACGTAAATATTTGAATTGAAAAATTGAAAAAAAGAATTCAAACTAATTTCACGTTATCATTCTTCCAATGCACAAGTGACTGACTAGGAAAAAAAATTCATTTTTCATTTATAATATTACTCAATGTTTACAAACAACGGTACTTGAACATCAATTTTGTAATACTGTAGTGTATTTTGTATTAGTTTGATTGGTATTTCTTTTTTGCTGTGCACAATATTAAGTAAGTGACAGCGTAGAATTTCCGAAGCAAGAATAGAAAAGAAAAGGAAAGAAAAAAAAATCACCACTAAACGTTAATAATGAGCAAACGCTGAGATAAGAGGCAAAATAAATGGTGAAAATAAAATTTATTGCCCCATCAATGCGAGCATAATTCAGGTCTGTCGAGACGTTTGTTGAACAGTTTTACTACTGGATGAAATAGTTTCCAAGCAATGAAATAAATAATAAATATGTATTAAAGTAATAATAAAAAACCGTCAAGTGAGTTAGATGCACATATATACATATATGTGATCGTTTTAAATTTATTGCATTTGAATAATAAAAGTGGAAATAAAATCAGGACAACAGCCAAAGTTTGTGAAAATTTTATTTGGTGGTGAAATAAAAATGCAAGTGGGGGAGCAGCAGTTTTGATGACTAGAAATCAAGCGTGCAATTTTGGAATGATTTCAATGAACTCAGTCCAGTCAGCAACTGGGAACACTGAGAGATGTGATGATAAAACTTTTGGTGATACTTTCCAGATGTAAAAAATAAAATTTATTTATTTGTTTGTATAATTTTTCAAAAAAAATGTAATTTTTCGCACGTGATGATGAAGTTGTTATTTGGCAATTGTGCAGAGCAAAACAGAGTAGAGCAGAATATCAGAATAAACACCATCAAGCAGTGTGTTGGGAAAAAAGAAAAATGGCGAAACAATTTTCAACGCATCACCAGGCATGCAACGGCGGCAAGTCTTTGATTTGTAAAATTGAAAATGAGCCGTAAAATGTCATTCATTGAAAATGGTGAAAGAAAAAGGGGGGATGATGCGCGTACAACCTGTGAACAGGTTCTTGGAGCATCAATTTGCAGAAGCCTGATTAAATTGATCGACGCCCGAGTTGGTTTGGAACGGGTGAACTGAAGCTGAACAAGCGGCTACAGTGAAGAGCAGCAGCAGCACCAGTACAACGCCAGTGCTGAGCATGCATGCAACAATTTCTCTCTCTCAATTCTGCTTCAATGGAAAATTGCTGACAACAATCTGTCAAAAATTGCCGTCGGTCTAAAAAGACATTCAACTTTTTCCCATCTTGCAAAAATACTACTTACTAATCTGATCAGCTTCATTCATTCATTCAAACCTTCCTCCTGTATCAACCCTTTTACCACAACAACCAATACAATGTTATACTGTTCACTTTTTGTTGCTGCTGTTACACATTTTTCATTCATTTGCATACAACTGTGTGTGTGTGTGTGTGCATGCGTAAACTATTTCAATTTTACATTGAATACAATATATATATATATGTATTTGCAAAATGAGAAGAAGAAGAAGAAAACAATTTTCATTCATAAAACACAACTTATAGTATAGGTTACATCAATGAAGCACAAAGTGGGAAAAGTTCAACATTTGATTATTTATCAAATTATTAATGGTCAGTAATGTATGTTTGCATGCAATGTAAATATGAATAAATATATAAATGAACAATACTTCTCAGTGTAACAATCTATTGCATGGCATATTTATGAATAATAACAACATATAATAAGTATACGCTAAACTGAAAATTCATCATCATCATCAATCATTCATCATAGAACATGCTATTTTCAACAGAGTGATCATTTTTACTTTGCACCCATTTGCAATTTTATTATTATTCTTCTTTTTTACATTATTGCATTGCTGAACTGAATAAATTTAAAAATAAAATAATAAAAAAGCAATTTAAAGTTATTTTTCAATAATGAGCTAATGATAAAATAAAATAAAATGAGAATAAAAGCATCAAAACTAGATTTCAATGAAGTCTGTATTTTGGTAATATAATTTTAAACGACAACAGGTCAGTTGCTGTTGATTAAGATGCAAAATAAGTCAACCGGATGCCCTTCTTGAAAATAACTATTTTCTTCACGCCTTCAGTTCAAATTTGAAACGAGAAACCCAAGGAAAAACCCCCAATTTTGCTAATAATAATAATAATGTTTATTTTAAAATTTTCATTTGAATTCAATTTCATTCAGTTTAAAAATCCAGCTGCAACTCACACTAATAAACTTAAATTCACTGAACCGTATTATGCAACAGAAATACAATTGCAACTCGATATGCTTCGTGTTGTATTTATTGCAAAAAGATGAAATTCGAAATTTGCATAATAATTATGAAAACTTCTGTTTCTAGTAATAAGAAACCAACGAATAGTGATGGAAAACTTTTTGTTTTTCAATTTAAAAGATGCTCTCAAAATAACATTTCGCACTTTTACAAGTGGAAGAGGAGGAAAAAAAAATTCAATTTAACAAAATTTCCCAACCAAATTGAAGCTATTCTGTGAAAAAAGAAATCGACAAACAAACACATGTGACAAGTGACAATTTTTTTGGTTTTTATTTTTTTGCAAATATTCAAAACACGAAAAGCACAACGGAAACGTTGAAATAAACAAGCAAACAAATTAATGAACAAAATTTCCCCCCTTCCACTTTTGCTTCAATCTCTACTTGCAAAAGTTGACAATCTTGTATTATAATTATTGGCACAGTGTAAGAGCAGTTGAGATAATAATAATAATAATAATTTTCATAAAACACGTTAAATTGTTTAAATTAAATAAATTACTTCTGTTGACAGGTAACAGCAACATTAACTTCAAAGCAGCGGCAAGAAGGAAACAAGAAACTGGAACAAAACGGTGCAAAGCATCGGTAGCAAATTATTAACGGCTTCTTGACACAAGCAACAGCTGTCTCGAGAGAGGAAATTAATTTCACCAATCTCTCTCCTAATCATCAGCATGCCTGAGATCAAATGGCCCAATTTTTGTACCAAACTATCATCAAAGTTCACAATTTCATTTATGCACAATTTATCTGTGGAAAATTGCCACTTTTTTTTGATTGGTCCCTTTTCGCATCACCATATTTTTTGCCATGCAGAAGTTTACACTATTATCAAGCTTTATTATTTATTCTAGTCTTTTCGGCATTTTTCAAAAGATTATGAAAAATTAATCAATTGCAAATACAAACGTCAGTCGGCATCGGCTATAACGCATAAAGCTCTCAACTGAAAGCGATCAACCGCAACCTGAAAATCACTGTTCCAAACCAATGAATCCAATGGATGCAGCATTTGATGTTTCGAAAAAAAAGAATAAATGAAAATACTTTCGTCAGCATTGCAGCAATTTATCTATTAAAAAAACTGTCAAAAATGGAAAATTTTCCCACAAAATCCAATCATACGATGAATGCATAATACAACAGCAATCATTTGCAGATTTTTCAATTGCATGCTGTCTGTTTGTTGACTTCTTTTTTCAACGGATATATTATAAATCAATTCAACAATTGTGATTCAATTATGAAATAGTGAAATGCACAATTGCAATTTTTTCTTCCAATCTTGAATTTTGCCGATTTGTTGAAATCTATCCATCTATCTATCTATCTATCTGTCTGTCTATCTATCTATCTATCTATCTATCTTGCCGATGCGATAGCCAAAAGCGATGCCAGTTCGTAGTCGTTGCGGCGCAACAGACAGCCTGGCGTCGATGGAAAAATGCGATGAACCAAAACATTTCTTCAAAGTGTCATCAAAAAATATACAGTACACTTTAGTGTGATTGAATTAATAATAATAATAATAATAATTTCAGCTTATCGATATGGTTCAATTTATGAATCTGATAAGTCGATACACCGAAAGTCAATTATCTTCATTTACACTCATTGAAAAATCTTCATCTCATACTCATTCATTGCTTACTTGATAAAAAAAGGCAAAATAATATTATTATTAACAAGTCAAAACATTATAGAACAGAAAGTTTTCCTGATAATAACTTTACATGTTTATTAAGTAAAAAAAAAGAATCAAGAGGGACCCTGCTAAAATTCGGCGCTTCATTGAAGCCGGTTTTTCGAAAGCCCTGCTCCGGCACGAGTTGGGGCATAAAAATTTTGGGACACCTGCTTTGACAGCAGCACGTCGACCTGGAACCGCCCGGGGCTTCATCTCTCGGAACAGGATAGCAAGCGTTGACCAATGAAAGTTCAGGATTCGGCCACGCCCTCTGGCGAAATCGTCCAATCCAATCGTTGGAACGAAAACTCGCTTTCATTGATAACTTTACTGTCAAATCGGTGAATGAACAATCACGGCCAAGTGGAATTGAAGCTACTTACTTAGCAGTGTGCTTGGTTGTTGCGGAGGTCGATTTCGAATTTGGCCGAAGACCAATCACCACCACCACCACCATCTATAGAAAGGTAAAAAGTCGACCGAAAACGTCCCAGCAGAAAATCGTCAAAAAAAACCTTAACCTTCACCATCTATCTATCTATGCTTAAAATGCACATATCCGTGCAATGTGTGTGTGTGTGTGTTTGTGGATAAACGGTTTTTTTCTTTAGCAGATAAAAAATCTCACACAATTGGAATATGGATGGCACTTTGGAACCAGTGCTTTGTTCAACAATTGAAGAAGACGATGTTTTCGACGATCCTTCTCCAACATGCCAATATGCACCGGAGCTTAAGGTAAGTTTTCTTCTCCTCAACAGCAGATAGGATATAACAGTTAATAGTTTTTTATTTTAAATTATACACCAAAATAGGCATTAATTTTAATTTTTTATGGAATACCGCTTTTCAAATCTAAAGAAAACATTCGATGCAATTTCATGAATACAGAAAGAGGGAGATATGTGTAACGATTTGACAAATTTAAATTTTTTTCTTTTTCTAAATTTTACGTTGTCCATTTCAAACGTAGTGGCATTCATCATTCATCAAATCACAAAAACAAGGACACACGCATTAGTTTTCTTCAAAAGTTAAAACAGTACTTTCGTGGAGAGAGAAAAAAGTCTGCTTCTGGTCGGACTTTCAACAGAACAACAAAAACATCCTATCCAGCTTAACCGAGTGTTCAATGGAAGCTGTTTTCTTAAATCCCACTCTACTAATGGGTTTGTTTGAATGTAGAAGAAAGCGCGGAGGCGATTTGACACACGAATATCAACGCTCCGTTAGGTCCTAAGGTGCAATTTGAAAACGCCGACATGTCAACTTTACCAATTTGACAGCTCGTCATCATTGACATTCAGAAAACTTCTTCTTCTTCTTCTTCTACTTCATACAATTCATCTGTACATACATACATACATACATACATACAATACAGACACGCATAATTTTATATGCATAAATGGAGGTGAACAAAGCACACACAGTCCATATACACAACACAGACACATGCATGGATACATGCCATACTTGTGTGTAAACATTAGCGAACGGTAATCCTGTGCACAAACTTCAGGTCGCGCGTTTCATAAATATAAGGCCAAGAAGCTGGTGTTTATTCGCAAAGCTTAAGCTGCTCAGGTCTCCCGGGCAAGGTTGTGCGAGATTCGAATGACAAACGCTGTGTGATCCATCCGTCCACCGCGATCCTATTCTCCTCTTACTTCCGATCATTTCCTGTTATTTTTTACATAAAACCCCAACGCTTGGTTGCTTGGTGTATGCTTTTTGTCTTTCTTTTTCTTATTATTCCATAATCATCGAACATGCGAGCGAGCAACTGTATTATTAGTTTTAGTTGGCTATTTCACAGATACATGAATCGGTGATCAATTTCAGCAGTTCAACACCTTTTACACTTGACCTTCGCTAAATTTAATTTCAGATTAATCATTGAAAAAAATTAATTTTTTTATATTATCAAACTACACTCACTGTCTGTATCACTGTCGTAAAGTCAGATTTTATGAAAAATATACGATTTCACAAGCATGTCTCAAAAGAAAAAAACAAAAAATAACTCGATCTAGCTTGTTGTAAATCTTAAATTTGGAAAAAACGATCAGAAGAAGTGAAGTGTCAAGTGAAATTTTGTGATTAATATTTTGAAAAAGTAAGTAAGTAAGAGGAATATTTTTACAGCCCACCACATTCGCCAGAATTATTATGTATAATGAATATATATATGTATTTGAAACGTTTGTAAAATTCACACAATCGTAGTTTGACTATTTAAAAATGGAAAGCATGAAGTATATTTTCTAATAAAAAAATACTGTTTTTATCACTTATTACAAACATTCACTGGTGGCATAATGAAATTCATTTTAAAATATCTCTTTCTCACTCTACATCTCCCTTTTCTCAAACTTTTTGAAAGAAAATTGAAATTTTTCTTTCACGTTCGTAATTGTTGCTTTCTTCCATTTTATTTCACCCATAGTTTCTGCTGCTGCTGCTGAGTATAATTCGAAATGACAGTTTCAAAATGCAACTAGTAAACTAAGCTTCACGCTTGAAAGCATCCATCCGTGTGCGCGTATCATTTTTCTGCCTGCATGTTGTTTCTTTTTTCTTTCTTTATTTATTTATTTATCACAGACAAAGCAGTGCAGTTTTGTTTTTAAATATTAAAAATAATGCTTTGAACGGTGAAATGATGAAAACACAAAGTACACATTTGACAAGTATCCGGAAGTCAGAGAAAGCACAAGAAAACAAGTAGCACGTTGTTTGTTGTTGACAAGCTTTAAGAAGTGTCCGGCTAAAAAGCACAATTTGCCTGCTTGTCTGTCTGTTCACAGGATTTTGCATTCTTTTCACTTCAGTCGGTGAATATAGAAGAAAAATTATTTGACATTTTTTAATGCATTGAAAACGCATCTACCTCTTGAGCCTTCATTTCACTCCAGCGCCACTGCCCTGTCCAATTCAGCAGCTCGAACGGATACAGATTGGATGTAGATAAAGAGGCCGAAGAATGGCCAAATGAGCAATAAATTTATAACACCGCACAATTGTCACTCTGATCATGTGCAAGTGGTGCTTTTGACTGCCCCGCCAGGAAAGGCTAAACTCTCGCCGATTGCTTTGCGATGAAACGATCCACCGCTGAGCATTAAAAAAAATTACAAACTCAAATCCATCACAAACTCTCCGACGACGTTGATGATGATGATGGATATAACTATCTGAACAGTTGTTGTTCTCAATTTTAATGACCACAATCAAAGCAGCAAAAAAAGTAGTAAATAATGTCTGCTTTGAAGTAAACAAAATCTTTTTACATTCGGAAGCTATCTTTGATCTTTGAACATTAATGAATAAAATCTAGTAAAGTTGGAACAATCGGAGAAGATAATTTTCAAATTCTGTGAAAATAGAAATGCTCAGCTAAGCCCTTCGTTTTTATCCATTCGCGTTTTATTCAACATAACGTAAAAATTGTACTAATGAAATAACGCTGACCGTTGATTGTGATGGAAAGACACGTCAAGAAAATTTTCACTTGCATATCAACTTTATAAAATTTTCCTTGTTGTCAATTTTTCTATTTTCCTTCTTTGCAACTTTATTTCCCAAAATTTCCAGTAGAAAATATTAAAAATGTAAAATTATTCAAAACTATCTGTTATCAATGTATGTGAAAAAGTGCGTGTAGAACTTATATTTATGTGAGTTATTAAATGAATATTTAATGCCAATTATTTACAGTTTGTAAATTATCGAATAAAACATTTTATTTATTAGATTTCATGCTAATTCAATTAGTAATTACGATTCAGCTTTCCTAAATTCGAAATAAAATTGTTTCCATTTCCACATTTTAGTAATGTTTTAAAAACCAAGAAAAAACCCCTCATAAAAAAGTCACAGTGATGAAAGATTGTTCGGCATATTCGCTTTGATGTTGCACATGCATTGTCGCCAAATAATTGTCTGCTAAGATGATGTATGCGTGTTTACAAGAAGCTTCTTCTTCTTCAGCTTGTTCATTTTTTGCTTATTCCGAATTGCTCTTTTTTTCATTTACATTTTTTACATTGAGAAAATTATCCTCTGGTTCAAGAATTGAAATATTTTAAAAAATATACGACCATGCCAACGACCGGTTGTTGTTGTTGCCATATTTGTCAACGCTACCTGCATCCGAATGCTATAGCGCGCGTTTCAATACATATATAATAAGAAAGCAGGCATAGACAGACAACCAACCTGTTTGAACTTGTCGTCCGTTAGTTATTTCGGTGTCGCAAATTTGCAACTGCATGCAAAAAAGCACCACAACAATGCAAACTTTCTTTCTTTCCATTCACTCTTCGTTACATTACATTAAAATAATATACTAAGTGAATTTTATTTTTGGTCAGTTTAAAAGTATTGTCACTATTCTCTTACAAACACACACACACACACATATATATATATATACCGTATGTGCCCCCGCATAATTCAGCCCGTACTTCAGCATATCTCTTACAACCTTCCCTCGAATTTACCCCTTACCACCCTCTAGATTGGAGTGGAAATACAAGAAGAAAGAAAGAAAATTTTTTTAAAAGAATCAATGCTAAATTGTTTTTTACAAATGATTATTTGTCAAAAAGAAAAGGTCATTTGCAGTACTATAATGCAGTGCTGTAATAATAATAACAGTTTAATAAACTCATTTGCAATTGTTTCTCGTAAAGTTTTATATGATTTTAAAAGTTTGAAAAATCAAAAATCTTCTCACGAATGATTATGATAATGATAATCCTTGACCCTTTTACCTTTTACCTTGAATTGCAACAAAATTAATTAATTCTCCAGAGTGATTTTAAATTTTCCTAATCACAACGAACTAACTGATCAGATGATATTTTCCTCTATTCTGGGTAGACCCTTTTTTCCCCGTATTGAATATTTGTAGAATATTTCATAAAATATCAAAATTCTAATATTGAACTGAAGTGGTTTGTATTTTGTCAAAAGTTTCCCAATTTTACAACAACTTCACACAATCCATTGCCGATTGAAGAGTTCCGTGTCTATTGACCTGAAAGTTTGCAGTGAATTTTTTTCTATCTAATTTGACACCATTTTTTTTCTCAAATACGTAAACTTGAGAGATATTTTTAGAAAAAAAATTAAAATCTGAAAATCAAATCAGAATACAAAAAAAGAAGGGAAATGAAATGGAAGAGTTGAGCAGAACAGCAGCAGCAGCAAGCAGAAAAAAAAATACGCGGTACTCAGTTTCGCATCACAACTCTCTTCTACATCTACAGCTAAAATACTTTGTCACCAATTTTGCGGAAAAAAAATACACGATACTATTATATAATCACGATGCTTAATTATATATATATTTTTTTCTTTTTAATCTCTGAAAACATCACAAATGTCACATATTGTACAATTCAATGAATTATTATTATTTACAGGAACACATTTATTTCAGTTTATGCATAAGCGATTAAAGAGATCAGAAATAATGGAAGGGAAAAAAGCATAGCATTGAAGAAAGTGGAATTGTTTTTTTTTCATGAAAATTATACTAAACAATTTCAACTTGCAGCCGAAAAAACACCTGTTCTATATAGCTAGCTGTGTTGGACTTTAAAAATAAGTTCCACAAACTTAGAGGAGTGGTGGCTGCTTTTTCCACAGCCGCATTACAACTCTGATGTGCATTTGAGTTGGGAAGATTTTTTTTCCCAATTTTAACATACACATTTTACAACTTTTCTCTGTTTAAACACACATTTCGATTAAATCAAAATTATCTGAAAAAAACTATACCATCAAGAAGCTGTAGAATTATATTTTGTGTAATATTACTACTGACTGGGCTTGAATTTGCTTCTCATTCATCCTCATCATCATCCACCCTTTTCGCTGCTATTCCTGCACAAACCCCCTTTCGCTTCCCCCCCCCCTCTCCCAAGCTTTCTCTCCTTGTTGGACAAATCAAAAAATATAAATATTAGCTTATTTTCAACTTTTGATGTTGACATAAATACGTCGGAAAACATATAATCTATTATTGTGCAGATTAAATATAATAATAAGTAATAAAAAAACACGACAAATGATAATCTAAAGTGAATTTCTCTAAAGTTGATGAAACTTGAACTTCATTAATAGAAGCCTGTATTTTGGTGCTACAATTTCAGAAAGAAGAATTCAAAGAATATCTGAGCGGCTGGGCAGCCGAACAGACAAAACCACGCCGAGAAAGTGCCAGTCATGTGGAAGAATTTTTTCGCAGTGCGGATCAACCACGCCCTAACGCCAGGTTCAATTCGGTCGGTGGGGCTTTAACGTTCGGGTCGCCGTGGCTGAATCCGTCGGCCACCGTTTGGTCGAGCGAACAGCTCTGCGGCAACCCGATGGCCACATCGTCGAACGAAATGGTCGTCTGTCCGTACGTGTTGACCGAACTGAAAGGCGCCGGCAGCTCGGACAAGAACGGTCTGAGCCGTATTCTCAGTCAAACAGCCGGCAGTTTGTCAAGGGTAAAATTGGAAAGCTGCGACGAGTTGTCTCATCAATCAACAACAACTACAACCACTGCTGCTGCTGCTGCTGCTGCTACATCCGCAACATTGCCGGTGCAAGTAAAACTGGAAGAAGCCGAAAATAATCATCAACAGTTGGTCAATTGGAAAGAGGCTAACACGTCCATGCCAGGCTGGAATGGCGGTTTAATTGTACACACAACAGTGCCCGTTCAAGATATCCTATCCCAACAGCAGCAGCAGCAGCAGCAACAGCAACAACAACCGTCGCCAACTACGATCTCCAGTCAGTGTCCGGCAAAACAAGACATGCAACCATGCAAACAAGATCCGGTTCCATTGTCATGCCTGCCTCCGGGTGTGGATCGAAAAATCTTTTTCCCACCATCAATGTGGCATGGTCGTGGCCCACAAGCGCCAAAATCAAAACGTCGAAGCAACCCGGAATTGGAAAAGCGACGAATTCACTACTGCGATTATCCAGGTGACTGATTGGACAATTTGAGGAAAAAACCTGCTAATAATACTACGATACACATATGCATAAATATGCATTGCTTTTCAGATTGCAACAAAGTCTACACGAAAAGTTCTCATTTGAAAGCACATCAAAGAATTCACACAGGTTAGAAAAAGCTTGCACATTTATTTATAATATTCACACTGAATAATGCAGAAAAAATTAATATTAACTAGTTAGCAGCAACTAGCTTAAGCAGACAGACAGACAGAGAGTGATGCCAACTGCTTGTAAAAATGACTATACCGGAAGATAGGTTGGAAATGGCAATTTAATAATTGTAATTATAATTGTAATAATAATAATGATGATGATAATGCACGGGAAAAGCACAACCAGTTAGTTGCAAACAAACAGTTGCCAGGCGCGTTGTTAAAAATCAGTTATCATTGAAACTTTTGAAGACAATTAAAAATGTCAACTGGAGTGCGCGAGTGATTTGAAAAATTGCTCAAAATCAGTTCGGCTTCTCGCCCTTTTCTTGAACCGCTGAAGCGTGAAACGGCAAACCAATCTCACGTCAAAATCTAAACTGCTGCCCAATGTGAAAAAGTTGTAACGCATGTTATTATTGTAAAAATACCGTAAATTATTATTATTGGTATTATTCAACAGTTCAACTGCATCAATCATGCAATCTTAATTTCTTTCTCCACTTCACCTTCCTTATGACTGACAGTTGTGAAGAATATATATATATATATTTATTTAAACTTTGTTCACAGTCATTCCTATAATTTCTATGGTACAAATATCATCATGATTGATTGAATGAAGAAATATAGTTAGTTAATAAATAAATATTCACTGCGCTCATCTTCTACAGTGGATGCAGATGTAGATGCTCTCAATTGATGAGTCAGTGAAAAAAATGGTTGTTATTTCGTGCGTGGTGGATATTTTCAATAAAAACTTAGCTAATCTACACAGATTTAGCAAAAAAGTTTTATAGGTGCAACAAACAAACAAACAAATGAATAAATGAACACCATAGACCACAGTTTTTTAAAAAGCTTTTCACCAGATTGTTCAAAGGAAATATCAGATGAGCCGATGCAAAATTATTACCAATAATAATAAAATTTTGGAATAAACTCTCGTTTAAAATGACTATCTATAGGGCTTTTTCCTTTTTCAGGAGAAAAACCGTACACATGCCAGTGGCCAAATTGTCAGTGGCGTTTCGCACGATCCGACGAGCTAACACGCCACTATCGCAAGCACACCGGGGCAAAGCCGTTCCGATGCAAGCTCTGCGACCGGTGCTTTGCCCGCAGTGATCACTTGGCTTTGCACATGCGACGCCACCAACCGAAAAATCGCGTCAGCCGCCACATGAGCCTCGACCCCACCTCAGCCGCCGCCGCAGCCGCTGCCAACATCTCACCGCTGAATCCACACCTACCGCTTCAACATTCACGTTCCAACCCAATAGCTTACGTTTGAAATTCCACCCCAAACACAGGCACTTTTATGAAATTGTACAATTTTCATCCATGTGCATTCCGGTTGTGCATACCCCATCCATGCATGCATGCATGCATGCATACATGATGCAACACAATCCAAAAGTGCCATTTTTCCATCTACACTGCTTGCTTATCTCTATGTCATTTACTTTGCACCGCTTTTCGCTTATCTTTTTCACAGCTGCACATCTCACCTGAATACCACAATTAGACACACACACACGCAATATGTAATCATGCAAAAACGTTTTCTTTACAATATATTCTGCTCGATATTTGACAGTAAAAAATATGATTGTTGGCCATAAATTACTTATATCTATTTATTTATCCCAATTCATTCAGGTTGCATTTAAAGAAAAAATAAACTTACTGTAGTTTAAACAATTCAAGATCATTTGATCAACTTTAAACAAACGAAAAAATTTTTAAAGTGTTTGATAGTTCAAAGTGACCAACTACACCGAGCAATTCAATTTGACCGAATTTACGTCGATTGGATTCGTGCGTTCGAAACGGTGATCGGTAAAATTAGCCAATTTTCCATTATTCCTTATTGAGCGATACAAATAAATATATTTTCTTTTCTTTTACATTTAGAAATTATCGACATGTCCGAAATGAAGAAGCTGATTGCTATTATGCTGCTCGCCTACTTAGTGGACAGTGTGATCTTCAAATGTCCACACGATGTTTTTACCAAAACCGCGGGATGGATGAAAAACAACGCCTGCATGACTGTCGTGAAAGCACCGAAGGGTGTTGATCTAGATGATGATTATATCAAGGAATGTCAGAAATACAGCGCAGGATCTGGATATATGCAACGCAATCTGGCATCCGTTATAAGAAAAAAGAAGCTTGTCATAGAGCGAGCTAGTGATACGACAATATATTTGAATTATAAAATTGTTGGACAAGTGTTCGAGCAAAATCTTACTGTTGTAAAGTACACTCTGTCAGGGACCTTAGCGGATGCCCAACCGCAAATATTCGAAATGAAAAATACTGGATGGGATACGATATCGTCAAAAATATATATACCCACAGAATGGGTCAACCAAGTTGGAAATACAACCATCGAAACCCCACTCTGCGCAGTATTTGTACGTCAGAATATCGACTTTGTCCCGTGCAAAAGTGGCCAAACGTTCACGCATATTGTCTGTACGATGGAAAGATTGGGAATGTGCAAAACTGAGGACAGAGAATTTGATGAAAGCGGCTGTAGAGAGTGTGAAGAAGATTACTTGCTACCATACTGCAGAAGTATGTATGACTTTTCTGACACTGTTCACAATAGTTTCATTTCTAAACGAGTGAACGAGTTTTGCAAATTTGTCCAATTTCCATATAATTCACGTAAATGATGAATCATTAAATTAATTTTTTTAGATAAATCAGTAATTACTAATCCGGTAAATGAGAGTGATAAAATGAAACTAGCTGCAATTATACCAACCGTATGTTTTATCATAATCATCATCTGCTGCGCAGTTATTTATTACAGGGTAAGCAGTATTGATTTTATAACTAATTGTAAGAAAAGTTGAAAACCCGTTTATGAGATTACGCACACATAGGTACTAAAATTAAAGAAAGCTTTTTAAATAACTTTTCTATTATATACAATATAATATAAAGTACGAGAAATTAGTTTTTAATGTTCACTTATTTGAATATTTGAAGTATTTCATTTATTTAACTTGATTATCAATAACAGCCGTGTGCATATAATATAGAGTATAAATTGGCATGATTTTGAATTTCGTTTCTTCTGTTGTAGAGACGCAAAGCAAAGAAATTGGGTGAAGAAACGATGTCAGCAATGAGTTCAGCACGCGCATCGACGTTTGGCTCATTCGCATCCGCTTTCGGATCCTTCGCCAGCGTGGCGTCGGTTAAAAAATAACAAAATTTTCCACACATTAACATTAACATTATATATTTATGATCATCATTATTATTATAATTATCTATCTTAAGAGTTTATGTTTATAAAATCAAATTAAAAATAAATATTTAAATAAAAACCCTTAACTAAAATAGTGATTTTTTGTTATCAAAAAATTCAACTAAAGCTACTAAAGCAGAAAAATCGCTTTCACAATTGCAATTCATAAAAACAGTTAGAAGATCTCGAACCAGTACGTGAATAACAGTTTCAGAGAAGAAACAGACAAATAAAATGGGATAATCTGTGTAGTGTGACAAGATAAATAGAAAAACTGCATTTTTCCCAAGTCAACTTTTCAATGTAACCACCACTTCTGATCTTTACTAGTCATATTGATGAGAAAAATATGTCACAAAATATTGCACAACTGATATTCACAGTAGGATAAAAAATGCAAAAATTTCGCCGCTCATTCAAAAGTACATTGAACACGCATGTTTATTAATAAATAAATACACAAATATATGCATATAATACGAATAAAAAAATATCTTTCAAACACACACACACACACATCAGTGTCCTAATGTTACTGCTTCGCTAGTTTGTTGAAATAATTTTATAAACAAAGAAATAATTAATTGTTCAATAAGATATCTTATTAATAAGTTGCCAAATTAAAAATTTTTCATTCCTCGAAGTCAATAGTTGTCTATTATTCAATCAATCAATTTTTTAAAAATATTTCAGCACGATCAAATAAATAAAAATGATTTTTTTTCATATTTATACAATTATTAATTCAGTCGTCATTATTAATAAATTTGTCATAAATTTAACAATGAATTTAAACAAATGCACACGTTTAAAGTAACTTCCGTTTGAAAAATTTAAACTCAACCAAAACGCTTAGTTTAAAGTTCTGATGAAAAATATTTAAAACAACACCATTAAATGCATTCATGCCGTTCGCCTGAAACGGTACCTCTCTCTCGTCGATAAAAGTGAAAATCAAGACAACCGTGAATCGATTTTGCACAAACAAACAACAAGCATGTCGTCGTCTTTGACTTGTTGCCAACAATTGAGAAGTATGTGAAAAATTTGTTATTTTTTACCAATAATAATAATAATAATAATCATCATTAGCATAATTCGAATATTTGCAGCGATAACTTGTAATCAATTACGACTGACGCTCACGGTGCTGTTGTTGTTGATCAAATATGGCCAAGCTCTTTCTTGCCCGCACAGAATTTTCCAAAAAACCCCGGGCTGGGAATTACAACAAGGATGCGTTACAGTTGTAAAAATTAAATCGTACGACAAGTATAACAGTTTTCCAACAAACTACTTAGAAACATGCCAACAATACAACAACGGTTTGGAATATACGTTCAAAGATCTAGGCACGGTACTTCCAGAACAGACTGCAATAAAAGATCGAAGTCGTAGGATGAAAATATATCTGAATTACAACATAACACGTCAAAAATATTCCAACAATAATTCCATGGTCGACTATTCATTGGAAGGAACTATGGACGATGGAAATTTGCAAAGATTCTTTCGACAAAATAACAAATGGATAAGCGCTAAAAAAAAGCTTATCCCAAATGAATGGGTAAACAAAATTGGATATGATACAATCAAACCGCCACTCTGCGCTGTATATGTGAACAATCGTATTGATTTTATTGAATGCAAATTTGGTAAAACTTTCACGCATGTAGTTTGCATCATCCCAAAAATTGGAAAATGCAAACCTGAAGATGAAGAAATGAAGCCTAACGGCTGCACTGAATGTAAAGAAAATCTTCTACTTCCTTTTTGTTACGGTAAATTCATCATCATCTATTTATTCGATGTTTTCATTTTTGAAAAAGAATCAAAATTTTCACAACAACCACTTAGCTTTAAATTTTCATTTTAAATATTTAAAGTTTGAAAAACATTTATTTTAGAAAAAAGAGAAATTTATAGTAACGTCAATACTGTGAATTACGTGACACCAATAATAATTGTAAGCCTCATCGGATTTATTTTTATCTTCAAGTGTGCGAATGTAAGTGGCAGAGGTTTCTTTTTTCTATTCTCACAATAATTTTATTCATATTCGATAATCATGAATGACAATAATATGAAAAAAAATAACATCATCTAAAAGTTAAATTCTTTGCACATAAATTGAAAATACCGAAAAATAACACAAAATTTTACAGTGTGAGATGTACAATAATTTTTAATTGAACACTACTTAAGATTGATATAATTATAAATTCCACTTTTGTATTTAGGATTGTTACCTGAAGAAAAAGAAAAATGAGTTGGCTCAATTCATGGAAAGTGTCACTGCAACTACAATGACATCTGTTGTTTCATTTACGCCAGGAAACAAAAATGAAGAATAAGAATACCAAAGTAACAGAAATTAATTAAAAGTGAAGAAAGAAATGAAGAATATAAAATCACTAATCGCTACTTATGATAATAATAATAATAAATTCAGTTCGATATATCATACATATACATAATGAGAATAATATAAATAATTTTTCTACTGTACAAACGATGACTTCAGTGTTGTGCAATTAAATCTTGCTTGTTTTAATATACCATTGAAGAAAATATCAAAAATATACTCAATCTTCGTTCACTAATCATCCAGTAGTGATGGCAATTATTAAAAAATGAATTTTTCCATTTCAAAATTGTAATTAGCACAATAATAAATACATAAAAAACATTGAACAAGATCTGCCAATTCATTTACAAAAAGCACTAATTCTCCTATTGCACCTATAAATTGTTGAACAACAACGTTCGTCATTTTGTTACCACCACCATCAAAAGTCAGGCATTATATATATATATATATATATCGATAACTCGACAGATATTAGATTTACATTTTCTATATGCAAATGATGATCGAATGGTTGAAGAAGAAAATAGCACATAAGCAAAACGTTCATTTGCAGTGTTGAATTTCAATTTCAAATAAAATTTTCACAATATGAATATAATATCACTGTAAAAGAGAAGAAAATTAAATTCAGATCAAAAGTGAACTTTAAAAAAATTCCATTTACATACAATTTGTTTAAAACATGAACTTTAAACTATACCAAATGTTTAAACAACAATCGATTGAAAGTGGAAAATTAATCAATCGACGATATTTTATTCATCAAAATACATCAACAGTGAAAGGTAGAAGAGATTTGAACAAAAGTGAATCGGGATGGATTGGCGTTGGAGAAAAAAAACCAACGCAAAAATTTCCGTTCTTTCGGAAAAGACGTCAAATATGCTGGTATTGGTTTTCACCATCTTCTTGTTAGTATTGTTGGACAGTTGTTGTTGTGCATCCGAGAATGGTCACTGCCCGCATGAAATATTCCAAAAAACACCCGGCTGGAACTACTCCAACAATTGTGTAGCTATAGTGAGATTCACGTCAAAGTACAACGACATGGTAGACGGCTACGTCGAAACTTGCAAAAAATACAACCATGGAACTTGGTACAATATATCCGACCTGTACCAGACACTGAAGAAAAAGAAGCATCTGATGGACAAGTTGGCAAAAGATATGATGATTTATTTGAATTTCCAAATTGTGGACAAAGTGGTGAGCAACAATGCCACGATTATCAATTACACGGTCATTGACACTACATTTGGCCAAAAATTTGAAGTGTTCAAATTGATCAACGACACTTGGACGGCAGTGGGCGATTTGAATAATTCCATTCCCATATGGTGGGTGGAGAAACATCGAGAAAAGAAGGAAATAAAATATAAATTGTGCGCTATGTACCACAAAAATATACACTTTGTCGTCTGCGACATGAACCACCTCACGCATGTCGCTTGCATCGTACCGCGGATTGGTGAATGCAAAGTTGTAAATGCGGAAATGGACGTCAAAGGCTGTACTTACTGCAAACACAATTATTTACTGCCCTATTGCAAACGTATTATTTGTTCATCTCATATATTAATACATTTCTCATCCGTTTGGTCAATTAAATCATCAAATAATGAATTTTATATCATTTCAGAGGAAAAGATAACCACAGTCGAAGCTGCAGAAACAATCCAACTGATGGTGGGTATTGCAGCTGTTACCATTACCCTTCTCCTCATTCTAATTGTAATATACAGACGAATGGTAATATTCATCATTATAATAATAGAAATGTTAAATAATAATATATAATAACAACTTTGCCTAGAATAAGTTGAAATATTCATCTCATTATATTTCTTTTGAAATTTTCCAACTAATTTTTAGAAAGGCAAAATGAATGAGATTTCGAAGAACACTTCCCGTGCTGCAGCCCCAGCCCCAGCCCCACAGATAATAGTACCCGAATCGCCAACTCTATCATTCACCGAGTAATAAAAAACTTGCACTTATTGAAATTACAATGACTTATTGAAAAACATTTGAATATTATTTACAGCTCACAACATTCTATCAAATCTTTGATTCCATTTACATTTGACGATAAAACTGATGAGAGAACTGATGAGAAAACTGAAGGAAAATCCGATTACATGTCCACTTTGAAACAATTTGCATCTATTAAACTTGGTAAGTTGAAGAGAAAAAAACATACAAACAAAAACTTGAAAATGAAAACGTTTCTTTTCATTTCAGTTCAAAATAACAGTTGAAAATTCGAAGATCCCGCCGCTTTGATAAACATTTATTTGAAAAGTTCATCATGTTTCACTAACGATTTAATTTATGGAAAGCATTAATAATTAATGTGAATAACATTTTCATTACAAATGCGTTTTCTTGCAAATTTCAAAAACCAAATGACAAAAATTTACTAACTCATATCGGCCATGAAAAAAATCACACAACGCAACCGACTACAATTGTGAAGAAACTTTCAAATCGAGAAAAATACCCAAAAGCACTACTACTTTCATTTCACACAACGAACCGAATGCTCAAATGATCAGAAAAAAAACACTTGAAGATACTTTATAAAATCACACCACCAAAATGTATGCAGCAAACAGTAAATATGCAAAAATGTAAAGTTAGCTTACCTTTTTGACGTAACGACGCGCTGTTGATGGAAAAATGGATCTAATCACAGAAGCAAGTGAATTACCATTATTTGGACTGAAATTTAACAATTTCCCATAAAACAAAGCATCAAATATTACTGGGCCGTACAAGACAAATACGACTGAAATGTATTGGCCATTTATTGTCCAGTATCAGTAGTTTATCATTTTACATCCTTTCATTTCAGTGTTGTTTGATACTACTGTGACACGTGATCAGTTTGATTATTGAACGGTATCACATCCGAATCTCCACTTTGTGTGGACACTGATTCAGAATCATACGTATCGGATGAATCATCAACCACTTCGTCAGCAGCAGGCGAATTTTTATCGGCATGCAATGCGGAAGGAAAACAACCCCCATTTTTACTCAAAATCACATGGTTGATGCGAGATTTGCAATAGACCTAAAAATGAAAACGAATCGATCGACCACAATCGACGAGATTTCAATATTGGATGAACCAAAAAAAATAATACTTTGTAGAGCATTTTCTTCGTTTCCAGCTCATGCACGCGAACAAAACGATCTATCGACGACGATACAACGTACGGTAATGTTTCGTGGCATTGCAATGATGTCACACCTCCATTGAAGCCTTTGAAAATGTGCACCAGCTTTACTGTAAAATTAAAAAAGTAAACAATGAAAAAAAAACAATTAACACCACTTGTCCACACCAACAATAGCATACCTTTGGCTCGCAAATCGAACAGACCAACTCGACCACGAGTATCACCAGCGATGATTTTGCTGAATGGAAATTATTTTATTCATCTCTTGATCAAAATGCAAATAACTATTTTTTTACTCGTCTTCGTGATTGGTCATCGCTGTAAAACTGCTGTCTTCAAACCATTGAAAATCGACAACAGGCCTTCGTTGTCCACATCTTGTATCGTAGGAACGAATCTGGGACAAAAAGGAGAAGAAAAACTGATTTTTTTTCAAAATACAATTTAAAAAATTTCAACATTTCAACCTGCCCGTAAGCTGTGCATGTTGCCAAAACGTTCTCGGATACGAAGGCAATATCGCGAATCCAAACTGGTACACGAAGGTCGAGAAAATCATTGCGAACCTGAATAATTGAATCGAAATAATATTTTAATTTATGATTTATAAAAAAATTTATTTAAACTTGTACATTTTTTGCACTAAACAAAGGCATCTGTGGGTCGGAAAGTGACCAAAGTTTCAGATCATTCTCTTTACCACCAGTAGCGACAAAGTTGTGATCAAATTGATTCTGACGCATCCGACTTATCCCAGAACCGACGTTCACTTTCACCTACGACGAATATTCTGCAACTGTACAACAACAAAACAACAATATATTTTTCCATCAATTACTTCTTCTTCGCCTTCAGTGTTCAAAACGATCAAATCGCCTGATTCTCTGCAAAGGGCGATGACGCTGAAAATTTCCCAAAATCAAACCACAACCGACCGAAATAATTATAAAATTCCACCGCATACTTTTCGTCCAACGAACACAAACCTCGAACTCTACCGTGGCCGGATTTCAAATGGAAATATTCATTCCACGATTTGGCGCCAATTTTGTAAATTCGCAACCGCCCATCTCGGCAAGTGCAAAGCAACCGAGTTGCGGCACCGTCCTCGTCGGTCAACCAGTGCAAATAGTCGACCGGTTCGGCGGCGGACGGGTTGGAAATTTCCGACAAATTGACATACGAATTCGAGCCAAAATTCAAACCTGCAAATACAATAGACGGTCGACGGTAGTGAAACGACAGTAAAAACAAAATAAGCATACAAACGACGAAAAATTACCTTTGAGAAGTCCATTTTCAGAAGCTGCGTACGCATCCATGGAACTGAAATGCACAATTGAACCGATCGAAGCTGGACTGATTAGAAAGATGAAAATTTCTAATTGTTCAAATAAACAAAAATCAATCAGCAATCAATTCAACTTCTTTAACAAAACATAACCAAAAATAATACAATAACGGACCATTTAATGTGAAAAAATTAAAATATGAAATAAATATAACACAACAAAAATGCATAAATAAAAGTAGAATTGTTTGAATGTTGAACTGAAATTAATGATCAATAATAAACAATGCTACGCAAAACTGTACATACTATTTATCTAAAAATACTTTTGTAAAACAATTATTATAAAACATTAATCTAATAAATTTATAAAAACAATTCAATCAGTCTATTTATAAAACCTCAAAACTAGCTGATAATAGTTAATTTTATCAACAGTTACAGTAATGTTACAAAACAAAATTCAAATCAAATGATTCAGGTTGGCATGACATATCGGCATGGAACGCAATAACAAAATACTTAATTTTGTTCAACAAATACTTTAACAAAAATACATCAAGTCCTTTCACAATGTACAGCACAGTACATAATTACTGCCCTGTTGGAAAATATAAAAAGAAATTTATACTTTTATTTTCAACTTAAAATGCTAATTTATTCAAATTTCACTTTTACAGTACGCACAGCATTTAACAAATTTGTTTCTAACAAGAATATACAACCATATAGAATTCTATGATCAGTAAAAAAAATCGATAAAACATATTACCATTTCATGCTGAAAGTCACTTATCAACAAATACTCAGTAATTATGAGCATAAAATTGATCATTATCACACCTAACGTTAATGTAAATAGCAAGAAATAAAAACAAAGAAATAACAATTCTAATTTATATTTCTAAAAGAAATAAAAACTGTTAATTTGAAAAAAATTATTAAATTAAAAATTAAACTTACTTTTCCTATTTTGGTATGCAAAAAAGATGCAGCTTTTAGAAATCAGTAAAGATTGCTGTATTGAAAAATAATTAGGTGCAATTGGTTTATCATCGCAGTTCTCATTTGTTTATCAAAAATTAAAGATTCAAATTTTTTAATATAATAAAATTAAACGCATACTTTTCGACATTACTGTTTTTATTAATTAACAATGCCTTCTTCAAAATACAACTACAGTATGTCACAACTTAACAAAGTAATATTTTCAGTTGTTAATCAAACATTAATAGAAAAATTTACATAAAGTTAACTATACGATTTACACGTAACAAAGAAAACATTTTACATATAACATACATAACATTATTTTACGTTTTACATATAATAATTTCTTCCATAATCATGCATACACTTTAAAAATACGAAAACAAATAAACATAAAAATATATCTGGCAAAATTGCCTGTTCCTTTCCAGTTTTTCTGACTAGCACTTCTTCACAAGCAACGACAAAATATCACTTCTCCAAACCGCAAAAAGCCATATTGCCATTTGTTAAGAAGGAACATTTGGGGATATTATTTATTTACATTTTGCCCAGATGACAATATTATTAAAATACTTTTTAAATAATTACATTAGAATAGTAATTTCACATGAGAGGACACAAACAAAAGATATTTTTTCTCATTTTATTTCATTTCATCAAGTAGCACAATATGCAGTATTCATCTATTGCGCATGACAATTTTCAGCACTCATTCGCTCTACTATTTAGCTCAATTGTCCGCAGTCCATTACAGTAACTGCAGATCTTGTATTTCCACCCGAAGATCCTTCACTTTCCATTAACTTCACTACGTCCATACCTTCAACGACAGAACCAAAAACGACGTGCTTTCCATCCAACCTGAAGCGATTCATTTAATATTTTTCAGTAATGTAAAGATTTGGAAAGGAATACCATGACGCCTTGACGGTGGTAATGAAAAATTGAGAACCATTAGTGTTCGGTCCGGCATTCGCCATTGACAATGTTCCAGGACCGATGTGCTTCAACTTAAAGTTTTCGTCCTTAAACTTTTCGCCATAGATAGACTCGCCGCCTGTACCATTGCCATTTGTAAAATCTCCACCCTAGAACTGCCCAGGTTGAAAAATGAAAAATTTTAATGTCACTCCAAACACACCTGACACATAAAATTCGGTATAATGCGATGGAATTTCGAATGTTTATAGTGCAGGGGCTTGCCTTCTTTACCAATGCCTTTCTCTCCAGTGCACAGAGCGCGAAAGTTCTCGGCCGTAATAGGTACTACATCTGAAAACAACTAAAACAAAAAAAAAATAAAATGAAACATAATACAATGATGAATCACCATCATGAGTGATAAAAAAAGAAAAGATTTTTTAATGATAAATCTATTTTGGGAGACGAAATGAAGTATCAATAAAAATTTCTTTCGAACAGTTTAACTATCACTGAAAGAAGCATGTTTTCATTTCATTTAAAAATACATCCACAAAAGATCAAATAATTTTTTTACTTCAATCACCAGTCGCCCAACTGGTCGACCTCCAATGCCGATATCCATAAAAACACGCGGACGTCCTGTCATTGTACTAATCTAAATTATAAAAAAAAACTCAGTCAACACAGCCAAAAAAAATTCAATCATCAAAAGCTAACCAACGAAATCGAGCAAAGCCAAAAATCTGAGCAGTATACCGCAAGAGATTCACCACTCCAACTGACTCGATTGTTCCGCTGATAACGGTAAAGAAACGCAGCCAATCGAACTTTATACTGTAATGACCTAATTTTTCATACATTTATTGAGGAATTATAAAAAAATACAAAGTATAAAAATATATATAATAAAGAAGTAATTTAATAAAATAACTATTACATTTTAATTCTTTCCATAATTTTTAACTGATTTTCTTTAACAAAAAAATGATTTAAAAAAGCACGTTACAATGCAAATAAAATTCTGCGTAGCATGATTTAAAAATAATGTTTTGTGCAATTTTAAGCTCATTTATAAAAAATAAAAATTGAATTAAAATAAAATTAATTGTAAGTGGCCTGAATAAATTAGGGAAAAAATGTAATTTCGAAAAAAGCAGCATTAATTGAAATGTAAAAATTATTAATTAAATAATCTGATATTTTCATGCAATGAATGCTGCTTTACATATAAAGTATTAGCAAAAAATGTATTAGTTACATGTGAATCAAAAAAAATGCATTAAAAAGTACTCATCAGCTACAGTATGACGACAAGATGTGGCATGTTTGCAATGCTGTAATGTGACCGAGGGGCTTGATTCGTGATATGTAAATTAAAGTGTTCTGAAGTGTGAATTAATTATTCAAATTTACATAAATTATTTAGAGAATTTTTAACTATGTTTCTGTTGTGGATATTGATTTCGTTTTCTGCTGTTCATTTCCATTCATAATTTAAAATTGGGTGAAAATAAGTTTGGTTGACATTAAAAAAGTCTGCAAAATAGTCGGTTACATTTATTTCTGCTTTTCACGAAAAAAATGTCTTAAAATATCTGTGCAACAACAACAAGAACAACAAAAGAGAGATCGGAAAGGTAATTTTGGAACCAACTGCGAACTTTGCACGTTCCAAGATAGAAGAAATGTTGTTTAAGCATCTTCTTGCTTATTTTTTTTCTGCCATGGCAGTTAGAAATGTTCTTATGAACGGTTCATAATCGTGCACTCGACGAGCATCATCGACAAGAAATTGTTCTTTTCGTTCTTTCAATGCATTAATTTCCATTTTCACCTGTCCAATCTCCGATTCGACGTAGTTCAATAGGGCGATCAGTTTCTAAAATCACAGCTCTTCAAATAACAACGATACAGTTATTGTTTAAAAGAAAAATTATTACAGTAACGCAAATTTTGAATACAACCACTTGAGCTGATGATACCGTTAATTTCAAATTGATAAACTTTCTATTCCGATGAAAAAACCAATCGTTGACAACAGATTGAGACAGAAGCTGCTCAATGCTGCTAATTCCATTTGGCATTGAAAAACATGAGCATTTTGAATCGGTGCATTTTGTTGATTTAAATGATGATTCACAGAACAACAGCAGCCGACGGCGGCGTTCTTCCACGCCTAATTTTTTATCTGTCCTCAGTTTCGAACCGACAAACTGAATAAATAAATTTTTTAAATTTGCATAACACAAAAGCAATTTCAATTGCCGCGCACCTTTTCCAGAATCTGCGTCAATATTTGCACGTTAGCTTTCAAGATGCCCAGCTTTTCTTCTGCTTCCACAATTGGACAAGGGATCACTGCCATCAAGTTGTACCGAATTTCATTCGAATGTACATTCGAATTTGAAAATCGTTCCAAAACTATCTTCTGAAAGTAATCTGTCCATGGAGTGTTTGCTGATATCTCGCCTGAAACAAATACAAAAATTCTTATTTGTTATTTTCTTGAACATGCAACGAATTTTTCCCACTTTACATCAATAGTCAATTTACCAAGATCAATTGGAAAATCTTTCAAGCTGTCCAATTCGTACAAATGACCATCAAATTGAATATAACTGGAAAAATGAAATCTGTCCTGCTTAGATGAAGAATATACTACGGATCTACGCACTGGCCGGTTCGCTTGCTTCTTCAACTCTCTCACAGCGTCTGGTCTAGCGTGCTTGTTGTGACAACGTGCCAGTTCAGAGGTATTTGCGACTATTACACCACTACTCTTGAAAAAGCAACAATGATTAATTTAAAACTGACCAACAATTAGTATTACTTCTGGATCTAAGCCTTTCGTCAATTCCTTTATATTCTTCAACAGTGGACCAATAGTTATATCATTTAAGTTTAACAAAATATTCAACAAAGCATACGTGGCACAAGAATTTGATACTTTCTGAAATGAACCATTGAAATAGGAGAAAATTATTAGCAAAAGCAATGTCAAAAAATTTCAAATATACAGTACCTGCTTTGCAAAAAATAGTCGATGATTCAGTACATTATTTTCTGACTTTGCATTGAAGTCCCAAAGTTCGCGTCGCCCCCTACGATGTTCCCCCAACCATTTGAACAAAAATATAAACCCATAGGTTCGGCTGGAGAAAAAAAATCTAAATAATTTAAACAACAAATTTAAACTGAACAGATACCTGTTCAATGGCGATTGCAAGTCGTATATTTCTTCCACTGCCAGTCCGCTAACACCAAAATCTTCAATGAGCAGAGTAAATAAACCTCAAAACACAAATACTGTTGTTTAATCGACCAAAAATCAATATTATTTGAAATCAAACCTGGATCGCTTTCCAATTCTGCCCAAGATTCCTCTTCCAAATGTTTCTGCATTGTTCAATGTTTGACTTATTTCAGAAGATTCAGAAATTTGAAAGTAAAAAATATTGGTAATTTTTTAATTAATAGGTTAAAAAATAAATGGTGACATCACAGTTGACAAACGTGTGGACAGAATTATAATACTTAAAAAAGTACTTATTTCTGAAAAAAGTTTCAAAATAAAACAATAAACATTTTCAGTGGGAAAATTATACTTAAATAATTCATTTCAATAACAAGTTAAAAGTGAATTTGCGTAAAATGAAAATTAATAATCGGCTTCACCGCCGCAAGGCAAAAGATATAAACATCAGTATTTCGATATAGAATTGGAAAAATATTATTTACCTTACTCAAAGAATTCATATTCCAGTCCTGGCAACTGTTTCTCGAAGTTTTGCAATGACTAAACACAAATCAATTGAAAGCGCGTAATATATGTATATACAGTGTTCGGTGAACAATTTCACTTCCGCATATTTATGAAAAATAAAATGGAAAAATAATTGGATACACTGAGAAATCTGAATTAAGACCAACGATGAATTACTTTTTCATATACACAATAACAAATAATGAAAAATATGAATTCGCGGCTACAAACGAATTAAAACTACTTTCGCACATCTACTGAAACATGTTTGTCCAGTTTCTATGATCAAAGTAATAGTTGTTTGACTCAGAAAAAGCCATTCATAACCATTCTTTCTGTTTGTTTCGTACATTTCGTTATATTTCATACAAATGAAGTTCCTTCATATTAAATAGAGAAATTCTTGAATTTCATTTTAAGCACTAAATTAAATAAGTTTAATCACTTTTCAAAACAATCGTTGGAAATTTTTCTTGATGTAAATGTAAGTAAACTGTAAAATCACCTTTTCCACTCAAAAGTATGCCATGTACTTTACAAACGCAAGTTCCTCTTCATATACTGTAATGACGAAATCAAGTAAGGCACTACAATGCTTAACAGTAAAGTTCGCAGCAAAAAGCTACCGCTAATGAAAAGCAGATGTAAATGAAAGTAAATCTATATATATTAGTACATTTTTTCATTCTCTGCACAATTTTGTGAAAATCAGTTTTTCAGTTTCTATTTTTACAGTATTATGTATTTTTATTCCTAATATTTTATTCATTTAAAAATAAATATTGAAACATATCTGCCAATATAACATTCTCATATTTTAAGGTAATCGGATTTCTGTTAAAATTAAACCTGCTCATCATTTTAGTTCAACTATTAAAGAATTCAATTTTAAATTTAAAATTAATTACAGTCTTTTAACTCTTATAAATTTTATCAGATAAATGTAATCAATTTATAAATTTCATGTAATATGATAAATTTTTACTTGTCAAGACAGTATGACAAAGTCTATAAAATTGAATTGTTTATTATTTATTATGCAAGAATAATTTAATAATTTCATTAAAATAATTAAATAAATTAAAATTTTTAATTAATTGTTAAAGAACGCAAATCAAATACTTGTAAGTGACATGTTGAACTTGATTTTTTTTATTCTGTAAGTGTACGTTATTTTTCTACGGTTTGTGTGAGTTATTCTTTCAATTTTTTATAACATATTTTTCTGCTTTAATTTTCATTTTATGTTATAACATTAATAATAATAATTTAAAAATTTTGTGCCGTGCGTGTCTATTTGATGTTGGTTATCGTTATTCTATGAAAATTGTTGTTCCTTTGATATCTTAAAATTTCCAGTATTTTGGAGTAAGTTTATGTTATAGTTCGAAAGTAATGTTAAATTTAACCTTGTTAAACTATATTTCATTTAAAATGTAGAAAAGCAGTAGCATTTGTTTCGAAAGTTGAAGTGGTCTTTCTACAGATATTTTACATAAGCTAAATATTGATTAAATGCATCGGTCGCATATTGATATTTGTCTTTATATTTGTTTAAATGTTACTGTATTTTCATTTCAGAAAGTATTTTTATGTCGGCCGACTCCGAGTCAGCGAAAAATTCAACACCTCCTCCAACTCCTGTGGATGGAGAGCAAGAGGTGGATCAAATTGGTCAGTGGATTTGTGATTTGTGCTTTGCAGATACACGCGAAGTTTCACTGTTGGAATTGAGCAAGAAACGTGAAGTATATCCAGACTTGGCCGTGAGACTGTGGTATACACCAGGAGCGATTGCTGCCCTTTTGGCCGAAATTATCGGTATCTATTGGTCAATCAATCCTCCACGACTGACTGCTCACCAGTCGAACCGGGTCTGCAATGCACTTGCGTTGATGCAGTGCGTTGCTTCGCACCCAGAAACCCGTGGACCATTCTTGCAGGCGCACATTCCACTTTATCTTTACGCGTTTTTGCATACCACCAGCCAGACGCGACCTTTCGAATATCTGCGCTTGACCAGTCTTGGCGTCATTGGAGCACTGGTGAAAACTGATGACCCGGAAGTGATTCAGTTCTTACTCAACACCGAGATAATTCCCCTGTGCTTGCGCATCATGGAGACCGGTAGTGAACTATCTAGAACAGTGGCGACATTTATCTTGCAGAAAATACTGTTGGACGACCACGGCTTGGCTTATGTTTGTCAAACATACGATCGCTTTTCCCACGTTGCAATGATTCTTGGCAAGATGGTGATGAGTTTGAAAGGAGAACCTTCGGTTAGACTGCTGAAGCACGTCATCCGTTGCTATTGTCGTCTGTCGGAAAATGTCAGGGCTAGGGAAGCTCTGGCGTCTATACTTCCGGACGAATTGCGCAACCAGACTTTTGCTGCCAGCATAAAGGACGACAAATCTACTCAGCACTGGCTGAATCAGCTGTTGCGAAACTTGGAATCTGTTGGACGTGCTCCGCTAGTGGCTGTTACTCGTGAACGATGATAAAGCAGCAGTGAACGAACGGCGGTTTCAAACATTCTATTTATTCATTTATTGTAAAGTTTCATATTCATTTTTCTTAAAAAAATATCGTTTTCATTCTTTTATCCACGTTTCAAAGTTTTTTATGTTATGAAGATTGCTGTTTTTTCTTGAAATATTCCAGCTGCGCAGTATTTTTTGAACGATATTTGATGTTATACTTGGGTGTGGTACTGTATTCACTTGATCATCAAGTGCATTGATTTCTGTATGCAGCTTTACTGATAGAAAATATTATTTTAAATTTTGAAAAACAAAACTGTCCTAGCACTTGGCATGCAATGCTTAAGATTGCACTTTTTGGTTGTGCATTTCTTGGTGGCGCACGTATGAATAGGCCATTGAACTGACAAGTACAACAACATTACTGGTCCACCACAAGAGATCTTTCCATTCTTGATAAACAATAACTGCCAATACAGTCTGAAAAGCTGATTTGGCAGTAGCGCTGACATTGTGCGTTAAAGGCGACGTCAGCTTCACTTGTAAAACGGAAATGTAACTGATGAGAAAGCCGAACAAGCCGCTTATGATCATGAAAAGCCAAAATTTGGTCGAGTATAAAAGTGGAAAATCCACAATGTGCTTCAATTCGCCAGCTAACAATATGCCGGGCAAAAAAAGTAACGATGAATTGAAACTGTTGTACAACGACAACTGCCAACTATTGTTATCAACTGCTGGCAGCATTTTTTTCGTATATATTGCATTCAGTGCAATGAAAACTGTAGACAGAACGCCAAAAAACACGCCGATGTAGGATAAAGTTCCTAAAATGCATATAATTTAAAAAAGACATGATAAAACACACATTCGCTTGATTATTAATTATTATGAATAATAATTAATATTGATGAACAAAATTATACTGCCAGTTGTTCAACAAAATATGAAAGAAATAGAAATACCGTGAACACTTTCTTGATTGACCCCCAATAGAAAACCAGACACGATCATTGCGCAGCAGAACAGAACTTTGCATGAGGAAACTGAATTCAAAATCAAATAAGAAAATATCTATAAAACGAAACATATTAACGCATAAAATATATAATCCACTAACCAATGAACAAAACAAACATACAACATTGAAAATAATGGTCGTTGACCTTCCGATGTAATAGAATGCAACCGAAACATACTGTAAACACAAATTGTTTGTCGATACCATGCCAACAAAGATCAACGATAATGGTAAAATCTAAAGTTCGCTTTCTTCAAACATGAAATACAACACAAGCAATATTCAATTCACCTGCTTAGCTTTGTTTATGTCGAATGTAAATTTTTCAAACGCAACCGGCGAAAATATTCGTCCCCCGTAAGTGCATAGCAAGAAGCACAACATGAACGACACAACACATTGAAACCACGTTATAAACAATGGTGCATTCAGCTAGGATTAAAACAACAAAACAAAACAGTATTGGGAAAATTTATTCATATCTTATTCAAAAAACTAAATTATAAATATAATATTAATAAGGTTTGATTTAAAAAAATGAACATTTCAAATTTTTTAAGTAAAAAACCATGACATTTTATAAATCACAATACAATAACTAATATATAAATTATTGCAAATTGATCCACTTTACCGCTATGGCATATCAACGAAGAAAAGTGCAACGTCCTTTTGCTATTTACACATTCGCTAGATTTTAAATATCATTCACATTACTGATAAGGAAAAAAGGAAGATTAATATCAAACTGAAAATGCATTAGTAGCCAAGATTAGTAACCATAAATTTTAAAAGTCAAAATTAAAATTCATTTACAAATACGCTACAAATGTTCATTACATGACATTACCTGTAGACTGGGACTGCTCAGCAAATATTTATTCAGAAATACCAGAGTAATAGATGTGCACCTGTGAAATAATTTGTTTCATTAAATTGCGGAATTATTATTGAAAATCTCACTTACCAGTATGCACAAACAACTAATACAATTTTTGATGAAACTGAAAGGTCACAACCGCGCTTGTGAATTTTTGGGTTGCCCATTTCAATTCCTAAAAAATTAATTTCAAAAAAATAATATGCGAAATGATTCAGAATGATACTAGAAAGTAACATACCAAATACAGCTTATATTAACAAATGAAAAAAATAGTTAAATTAATAATTTACAAATTACAATATAATAATTTTTATATACAATTTTGAGAACTAACGATAACATAGAACTTTTTTATTTGACAATCACTTAAATTTTCAATACAAATAATCTTATAGGTGTTCAATAAAGAAATTAAATTACTATTTTTAAGAATGCTCTCTTAGAATGCATTGTTATAAATTTCATTTTTATGGAACAACAGATATTTGAAAAATTTTAATATTCATTCTTACCAGTTTCCATCCTGAAAGTTTCGTTTATTTAACTACAGTCTACAATTTTCAGGATACAAAATTTACATTGCAATTTGTTTGATAAACAAAAACTGCTTACCTCGAATTTTTCAAAAAAGATAAATGATGAACAGCTTTTTCTCAGACAGTATTTAAATATTCGGATGAGTCATACGTTTTGTTTCATTGTTTAAACAAAGTTTTTTATTGGTTCAAAAAAATGCATGCATAAACATTCGAATGGCAAGTTTGAAAAATACAAGTTCAGTGATATTTGGAATATAAGGTTACGTATTGGAAGATTTTCAAATTATGCATTGAGAAATAACTGAATATGTTACTTTTCTGAAAAGCTGTGAAATTTAGATAAAAACGTAAAACATGTGAAACAAAATTAAATATTGAAATGTAACACGTCAAAATTTTGATTAATTACTGACATGGCTTTAGACGGAGATAATATTTGCAATTATAATTTCATAAAGTAAAGGTTGTTAATCCAGTAATTTTCAGAGATATTTTTAAAATTAAAACATATTAATAATGAACTTAATAACAAATATTATTAAATTTAGAACTTTCAAAACAGTTTTTTAATATTTTGTAGAATTATAAATACCGTAATATATTAAAAGCACGTTGTGTGTCTTACTGTAAAAGCAGCAGCTATGCTCTCAGTCATATCAAATAGCTGGCGCTTGTCCGCTAAGTTGGAAATTATGCTTCATTATTTAACACAGCATGATGCATTCGAAAGTTTGGCGTAAATGATAATAACTAATATTAACTGTGTTTGATTATAGTATGGCCGATTTTACTCCGCCAAATGAAGAAATGAATGCGCACTCCAGCGGTTTGGGACGTCGTGGTTCAGCGGACGGTGCGGCTGAATTTCGTTCGAAATTTGACGACGATCCAACGGAAAAACTTAAAATGAAGCCAAAGAAAAGCATTTTGAAATCTTCCTCCGGACGTCAGAAGTAATTTTTCTTTTTACACTGCCATGCTGTTCAGATGGAAAGATAGTGTTGTTTAGTTCCGTTGAAACTCGAGGTGCGCATTTTGATGAAATGAACATTTTGGCGACTCTGCATCCTCCGGATAAAGATTATGGATTTATGAAAATTGACGTATGCGATTTGTATCACTCATGAGGGTAGTTGAATTGGCATAGTTGATTTAGGAACCTAAAACGCCTTACCACTACATGAGTGAAAGTGAAGGTGAAGATATGCCAACTGAATCGATTCGCAGAGTGTCGTTGTGTGACCATCCGACTTGGGATCTTCATGATTTGGAAAACAGGTTGAAAATTTTTGAAATCGAAAAACAGACCATTATCGATTACATTATTACAGTACATTTTCTAAGGTTGACTTCCAAGACCCATTACAGCTCTGCCGAAGGTGGTTTGGGAGTGGATTACGATTCGGATAATGAAACTGAAGAGCAGAAAGGTTTGTTCTCAATTTTCTCAGCTTTTCTGTTCACTTGTAAGTGTAAGTGATCTTTCAGCTCGTCGTTTGGCTTTTGAGAAGAAGCGTAAGCAGCATTACAACGAATTTCGCGCGATGAAGCTTGCCCGCCAACTGATGAACGAAGACGAAGACGAAAATGAATTGGAAACTGATTAGACAAATAATTATCTTATCTCGTTAATTAATTCCGGGTTTTCTTTTCGTATCTTTTCAACAGTAGGAAAATTTTCGATGACGATGTAGAGCGCAGGTATTGTCCATTGCTGCACCTACTTAATTTTGAAAGGTGTGTTTTGAAATAAAATGTTGAAAATGCGATGCTTTAAATTTTTTTTTTAAAAATGCACATATTTATTTTCTCCATTGTAAAACAACGCATTTGGGAAATGGTGAAAATTTTAAACAAATTTTCGGATGAATTAAGTTGTAATAAGTGTGCTGACAAAATGAGTCGTTCATTTTCACTCTGGCGCTTCATTCGGATGACTTATGATCGATTGGCAGGCTATTTGGAAATGTATAACTTTCATCAGTCAATTGGCTCTCGCTGACACAAAAGCATATTTATCGTTTCAAATATGCTCCACTTAGCAAATTACAAATAAATTTCCAATTTCTCTCTGCCTAATGGCATTCTTGTAAAAGACTTTCAATTAATTTCTTTTCCATATCAGCATTGATTAATTTTATTTTATTGTTTTTAAATCTAATTCAAAAGAGCTTAATCGTTGCTAAGTGATGATAATCCAATTGGAAAAAGACAAACAATGATCACGAAATATTTACTACGTAATAAAGAAATGACATTTGGTATTGAAAATGCTGCAAATCACAGACGCAGTACTGTATTTAATAATCGTTGAACAAAGTATTACTTTTTTTGTATAAATAATTCACGCTGGGTTTATTATAATATGTTATGTAAAATTTGTAAATTCAATCCAGTTCAAAATTACAGTGTGCCACCTGGAGTGCATTGTTTATTAGATTTAATAAAAGCATAATTTCAATTATACACTTCTGCTACGCTCATTTTTTTTAATAATAAAACGAATATTATAACGTATGATTAAATTCTAACATTTGGTTTATCGCTTTTCAATAAGATAAAATCCCGATAAATAGGTTGCCGATTTGACTCCGCCCCTTCGCCAATCGCCGTTGTTTTTCATTGGCTGTTGACAATTTTTTCCAGTTTTCAATCTTCTTTCAGCTCACGAAGTTAAAATTCTTTTCCCATTTCATTAATAGAAATTATTTTCAATTTTCATAAAAATTTCTATAATTGTTCTTCACAATATAAAATCAATGCATGAATAAATTTTGTCACGTTTTTCATATAAGTTTATATATGAATGTTTTATTACCATTATTGACGACAAACAGCCAGTATTCTGTATATGGGTATTTTTACCGTCGTTCAGCACATAGAGAAATTGTTTACCATGATTGGAATAATTGACCATTTGAAAAACAGAATAAAATTTACGCAGAGAAAAGAATTCTTTCCAACTGAATTCGATTTCAATTGGTGGAAATGGAAAAATTTACATAACAACGGTTGCGAAGATAACAATACTGCAGAAATGACTGACAAATATCTTCGTGTTGAAATGTTTCAAATTTTCAACTTTAAGCAAATCATAATCGCGTGAACAATGAAAGCAGTGCAATACAGCATGCATATTGATCTTAATGACAAAGTTCAACTGAATCCATTTTTTCAATTCGAATTATACGTACCAAAAAAACGACAAAATGACTACTGTAAAATGTAAGGAAGAGAAAGTAAAACTAGTTTTAAAAGTGAGGTCAAAATTAAAATATTCATCAATTCAGAACAAGAATTTAATGTAATTTGAAATGAAAATTCTGCGAATAAAATTGATATATATTATTTTCCATAAAAAGTCACAATTTGTTGAACAACCAAAATAACAAGCGACAACAAATGATGAGACAAAAAGTTTTTGGAAAATTTGCTTATTCAACCTTTTTGAACATGAAAGTTAAATACAAACAAGCAACTTCCCATTCGTCTCGGGATATGGTTCCAATGCTGGCGTGGTTGGCTTGATCAGCATCTTTTTCCATCTGGATTTTTCGAAACGTTCGCCTGGCCGCATCGTACTGGTCCAAACCGCCGCCCGCCATTTTGTAAATTTCCTCTTCTGAATAAATTTCCAAACAGTTCATCCGTTCGAACGAAGCTCGATGTTCAGGGTGGGGAAGAAAAGTGTCAATGATGTCGTAAAATTTCTTCTTCCACACCAACACCATGCCCAATTCTTTTAGCATCTTTTCCAACAGTGGGAAATAAATCAAATATTCAAAACAATTGACCACGCCCTCGAGTTGAAAATCGTAATTGGCACCGAACAGGGGCAGTGGTCCGTCTTGGGTTGGATTTTGCATTTGAATTTGACAAACGCTGTTGCGAAAACGACCCTCGGCACCGGCCCGGCACAGTGAGACGATGTAATTCGCATCGGGAATAGTGCCGATGAAATAGCCGCCAATTTTCAAATTCTGACACGCATTTCGCAGCATTTGTTCGGCTTGTTCCAGACTGCCAAAAGCGTAGTGGAGTGAAAATTGACAACTGCACAAGTCGAACTGCACATCCGGTTCGGCTAGATGCTTTCTCAGGTCCTCCTTGGAGCAGTCGACGCAAGCGAACTCCGCGTTGAAATAGCCATACTGTGCTTGGTTGGTGAAAAGCGAACTGTACCGTTCTTTGCAGTGCGAGACGCTAACTTCGGCAATGTCGACCGCGGTCAGTTGGTCAATATTGCCAAATTTCCATTTTTGCAAATCGCCACCTTTGCCACAGCACAAGTCCAGGACGCGGATTTCGCCAAAACGGTTGCGGTCTGTTTTCACTTTCCGCAAAGCTTCGTGTATCAGGATGCTTTTGATCCAGTTGTTCAGACGACGCAGGTGAAGAATGCGACTCTTTAGGCGTTCCTTTCTGGAACTGTTCGGAATTCGATTGTAATGCTCGGCTATTTCAGAATTATTCATCAGAATCAAATAACAATAAAATAAACTACAAGAACTCAGTCACCAATCTGTAAAATTAGACGAATATGCTAGTTACCAAATTAAAAAAAATCAAGAACAATTATTAATCATGCTAATTTATTTATTGTAACATTTGCTCAGTTTAATTAATTTGCTATAAAACATTTTAATAACAATTGTTCTATTTAAAAATGTCAACAATTACGGTCTTTATTTGTTTATTTTTTTCCCAACTTGATACTACAGAACGAATTCAATGAATGCACAGTACTGAACATTTTTATTTAATAAAATTCATTTTTCACAACAGTTCACAGAGTACAATGGGTCAATAAAGTTGCTACTAATATTTATTTAATAAACAATATTTTCAATCTTCAATCTTTTCCGGTGGTGGACCACATGGCAAAATCATTCGTTGCAAAAAGTTGAATCTCATTCTCGCACGAGTTTCATTCTCTGCAATTGCCATAAAGCTGAGAATGTCATTATGACCAACGTATGACGCATAAGAATCACGATGTTGATTTGTCATCCATTCCCAGCATATCGTATCAGCATGTCCGGTGCCTAAAATGGAACATGATTACATGTCACCCAAGTCCCCAATCATTCGCAACATTTAAATTTAACATAGACAAGCTTTACTAATGGTAGGAAAACATTATTTATAATAAACTCATCACATACACAAATTCAAAAAAAATTTTAACTGTCAAATGATAATTTCAATGATACTTTATAAACTTCATTATGATGCTGTTATGAACTGAACTGCTACTTGAATAAATATTTAACATATTAAGTGTTCAAAACGCAACATTACCGACATATTTTGCCTGTAAATGTTCCAACTGACTGTATATATTGTAACGTTCCGCCATTGCGCAAAAAGTAGTTCAAAAGCACATTTCATGTATTACTGTAATAGGTTAAAGTAGGAATAATTTCCCAAAAATGGATATTGTGAAAATAAATATTTCAAAATTTAGCTATAAAGCTTGATAAAAAATTGAAAACTTACTATAACGTCAAAAAACAAACAAATTTTGAAAATTTGAATATTTTTAGCAGTAACTTTGAGGAAAAAACTTTTTCATTCATCATCTCTTATAAAAATGCTGAATAGTTTTATTTAACTTGAAAAATACCTATTCGTGTAGTTTTTGAAATAAATTTAAAATTCAAATTTATAAATTTATAAATTTTTACTCATGCAGCTGTGGAATATCGGTCGACTGTATTCTGTATCTTGAGCATCACATATTTAAGTATTTGTATAATTTTGTAAACTACCAGTTGCGTCATTGGTATGAAAAGAACACGTATAACTATTGCAGAAAAGAGGGAAGTTATTGAACTTCTTAAGCAAAATTATAGCGCAAATGATATCGCACAGCGTTATCAAATATCTCGGAGCACCGTATTTCTGATTCAAAGAAATAGCCAACGTTTGCTTAATCCGTGCTTGCAGGAATCGCTTTTTGCCATTCGACCTGGAAAATACGCTCTCGTTGAGGCCGTACTTGAAGAATGGCTTGTAAGAGAGCGTGCATTGAATCACACAATATCTGCATCAGTAATTCAATACGAAGCTCTTCAAATTGCAAATCAGTTGAACTTGAATAAGTTTAAAGCCAGCAATGGATGGCTTTCCCGGTTCAAAAATAAACTCTGCTTGAATCATTATCGTTGGTTATCTAAAGGTAAACGCACATTTTGATTTTATGCTAATTTTTATTTAAAAGCTGTCTAATTTTAGAACGGCTTTTGCCAGGGGTGATCGAAGAATGGCAAAAAAACGTTTTAGATGTTGTTTGCGCCAAGTATCAACCTGATGATATTTTTGCGGCAGATCAGATTGAACTTTATTTCCGGCGAGAAGGGGAAAATAAATTTTATTGTGGCGTACTTTTCGACAACATTGAAAATACATGTGAAAAGATTAGCACACTTCTCGCGGTTTGCATGTCTGGTAAGTCTTAATGAGTTTATTTCGCAGTTCTGTAAGTTGAGCTTTTTAAGGTTCTTGCAAAATTGCCCCTGTAATCGTCTCTTCTGCCGAAGATGAAGAAGTTGAATGTAAAAGTTCGTCAGAATTTCAATATTGTTACCAGGAGAATGGAGACATTTCTGAAAGTGTCTTCAAAGAATGGTTAAAATCAATGGACGAATGGTTTTTATCACATGGTAGAAAAATATGTTTACTAATATCAGATATTTTTTCTTATGCGCGCGATTTGCCTTTGAATGCTGTTGAAATTATTTTTTGTCCACGATCTGCCAGATATTATCTGCATCCTTGCTATCAGGGTATTTTTGATGTCCTGATAGCAAATTTTGGAAAACTGCATGCGAAACATCTGTATGAAGTTAAAAAGTACGACAAAGACTTTGTCGGTAAGAAAGTGGAAAAATGAAAACAACATACATTTGCTGTATCTTAATTATTTCAAGATACCGCAACACAGATAAATTTTATTATCGAAGCGACGTCGGGTATTGATTCAGAAATTTTGCTCCACGCTTTTCGAAGATGTGGATTCTACTTTGCTGGAGAAAATGCTTCTACATCTGAAAGTAGAGTAAAATTGAATTGTTTGAAAGTGTTTTTTTAAAAGAGAATTTGTTTAATAATTTAGAACTTTCTTGGGCAGAGCGATGCCGTATGGATAATATTCTAGCTAGTGATTTGTTTTGTAATGATCAAGAGAACAAAGAAATGAATCAATCTACCAGTCGAAAAGAACCCAGTGATGTGGGAACAGCAAGTACAAACCATGGTAAGAAGATGTTTGGCTCTTTTGAAATGCACTGGGAAGGAGATGAGGTAAATGGGAATGAACTAATTATATTTAATGTTTCATGGTTAATTGGAAATTTGAATGTTACCAGTAGGCGATGAATGTGGAAGATGAGGAATATGAAGAAGAATTCAAAGATACTGATTGTGATGAATTTGATGAAGAAGAATTCGACGAAGAGAACGAGAATTGTAGTGATCAAGAGTGTGAAGATGAAAACCAGTTTGCGTTTGATGATATTGATGAAGAAGAAGATGATGATGAAGTTTGATTTCTTTTGTATCAGGTATGAGAATTTATTACAATTTCAGTTTTTTCTTCTCATAAGAATGAGCCAGAAAGCAAATCAGATTGTCGTGATGACGATGAAGAAAGTCCAGAATCAAAGCTTGGTAAATAGAAGATTTTGGAAAATTAGTTTGTTTTTTAATCAGTTATTTTTTGTTCGCAAATAAAATTTTTGCAGCTGAAATAAATCGTCTACTTTTTTGGGATGATGACCCACCAATTGAAGGTGCCCCTGTTCAATGTTGGCCTACGCTCGCCGCAGCGACTGATGCATTTGCAGTTATACGTGATTTTTTGCAGTTGCATTATGGTGAAGAAAATGTACCCGCAGTAGAGCATTTGAATTCTGCTTTGGCAGAGTTTTTGCTGACAAAATGAAACACTAACGCATGGGCTTTGACAGATTTTATAGTCGAATGAAAGAGATAAAAAAAAGTGTTCGACAGTTTGTTCGTTCGAAAGCATGAATAAAAATTTTTGCAATTTTTGTTAATTGCGTTAAAATTTATTTCACATCTGACGAACAAGTTGACTGTCAATACCAACAACTTTAATCCTCGGACGCCGCTCGGCCAGCCAAGTGAGCGTGGATGGGGACAATTGATTACAGTATCTGACTTGCAAGTACTTCAGCATGAGACAGCGTTCCACGATGGTGGTCAGGCAGCGATCAGTAAATGCGCGCACACTGGAGACGTTCAACTGTCGCAGCTTGGTCAGACGCCGCAGTTGCAACAGTCCGGATTCGGTGATTGCGTTGCAGTTTTCCAAAGACACGTTTTCAAGCTGGGTGCAACCGTGGCAGATCGCTTTCAACGCGTCGTCGGTTAGCCACTGGCGATTGCCGTTCAAGCACAAGCTGGACAACTGACTGAGCTGGGCCAGCGGTTTGAAATTGCGAACCATGGATGCGAACGCCAGCGTCAAAGCTTGCAGCTGTGGACACGAGTTGACCAACACTTCGATGTCGTCGACCTGAATCGATGGCCGTTCGAGGTGCAGTTCCACTAGCTGGTCGCAGTCGGTGGTCCAGCGCAGGTGGCGCAGTTTGGCGGTAAAATTACGTGACATGTCCAGCGAGCACAAGTTCCTGGGCAACTGACCACAGAAGGCTTGTTCAGTGACTACCCAACAGCCGTAACAGCTGCCGCGCAAGCTGAACGTAGTCAGCAGTTGGTGGCTTTCGAAAAACGATATCAGAGCCATGTCGACCGCTTGGACCGACGGACCACAGTGATCCAAGCGGCACCACTCTAGGCGGAACGTGACCAGCGAGGGCGGCAGCTGTTGGATGCCGTTGAACGTGCTGAAGGAGCGGAAAATGTAGCCGCGTAAATCGAAACAGCGAAGATGCAAGCATGCGAATGCAATATCCAACAGCAAAGGCTTGGTCAGTTCGGCCGAAGCGATGAACCGAAATGCCCGGTGACCTGGGCGAGCCGACGAGCCGAGCACGTTGACCACTTGGTTACCGACCTGCCGGAGTATGTACCTGAAACGGCGTGGGTCCAATCTGTCTTCCAAACGCAACTGCCTCACCTTCGGCCACATACGATTGCAGAACAAGAAACGCCAACGTCGACAAACACGCATCCCTATTACCCATTCTTCCATGTGCATTTGTTGGAAAATATAACACAAAGCATCATCATCCAACAAATCTATGATGACCATTTAGTTGGATCTGTTTTCTTCGAATTCTGGACTACTTTTCACTTGTTTTCTTCAATTTATTTATTAAAACCACAAACACACATGCATGTACTACGCACACAAAGCTGCACAGCTGCGTTCAAAACTCTGCATGCAGCGACACCACATCATCACTGACTGATCTATCACGTGATTACTTTTAATTCTTAAACTTCAAATTTCTCTAATACATCAACAATTATAATGATTCAAAAAATTTCCTTTTTGATAAAAATCAATATATACATATATATTTTTTTATTCATTTATTTAAATTTTACTTTAAAATAATAAAAGAACAAAACTTACCAATTAAAAGCTTTATTTTCGTTTATTGATAAATAACAGCGGAACAAACGCACATACACACATTTACACTGAGATTAACAGACACAATGGACGTATAGAATGAATAGTTCACACACCAGTCAAAATACCAGTCGTATATATATATACATATATATAGAATGAATTTCCATTGAAATCTAAACTGAACAGAAATAGTTAATTCAATCAATTCATCACAATATTCAAAATTAATTGATTTTCAATCATAATTAACAATATAGCAGTCGATTCAAATTATCACTGCGTTGAGTAACCATACTATTATTATTAGTAGTAGTAGTACTACCAATAATAATAAAACAATAAGAAAAGCACAGGGATGAAAATTTGCATGGTCGTTATGCACTTTCCATTATTCAAATGCCGTTTGATGTCCTTGTAATAATAAACACACATTCGCTAAAAACACAGTTTAAAACTCAAACTCGATGCAACACACGCATACACGCACACATACACAAATTCACATATACTATATTCATATATGTGTTTTATCATAAATTGGAAAGATTAACAATAACATTGTGCTAAGAGATCGTTATCTAAAAAGAGAGTTTAACAAAAAAAGCCTAATAAACAAACATCTGTCGATAAATAAGATTGAAAAAAGCTTGTCATAAATTAAGCCACGGATGAGCAAGGCAATCAGTGGCTGTAGCCCGCTTTGACGGATCATATTCCAACATTGGTAGCAAAAAGCTGGTAAATGATTCCGCCTCCTCTTCTGCCCATTCGTACTTTGTAATTAGAATATCTTTCAAACCCCATGGACGTAAATTTCGAATTCTCTTCAACGCACCTTGAAATGAAAAGAAATGTGCAATGAAATAAACTGAAATAAATTTTAAAGAAAAGAACATAAAAAACTAACCGCTACGTGTAAAATAACTACGTGTGTAAAGGCCTCGGCTAAGAACATTTCTCGGAATAGGACCGAGCAATTCGATAATGTGAGCAAGGTGATCTTCATCGCGAGAATAATTATCAGAAGTTTTCGGTTCAAAAAGAAATTCACCTGTTGCTAATTCGAAAGCCTTCAATTCAAAATATTAAATAATGTCAATAAAAAACTGCAAAAAAAATCAAATAGTTCATACCATACAAGCCACACTCCAAATATCCGCAGGCGTACTGTATCCACTGCCGATTAACACTTCTAAAGCTCTGTATTGTCTGGTCTGTATGTCCTCAGTAAAATGATTATCCTACAAATCAAGCATATTTCAATCAAAAAAAATTCTGTTTATATTTAAGGCTGCCCAGCTCACCACCCAGCATCCATTTCCTAAATCAGCAATTTTCACAAGCACTTCATCATCATTACTGCTAACAGGCTTGCTAGCAGGGATAATCTTTGCTTCTTTGCTTTTCTGATCCACAACTGCAGCTTTAAAAATTATTGAATTTAAACTAAAACAAGGAAAAAATCTAGAAAAGCAACACGCATTACGTTCTCCACGATTTCCATTCTGCTCGTCCAAATCCACTTGAAAAACTGCACAGCAAGAACTGCTTCTTTTCACTGCTGATAAATTACCCTTAGGAATTTCTGCACTCATCGACTCCCCTGACTGTGGCCGTAATATTATATTTAAAAAAAGAAATGTTGATTGTTAATAATAATAAAAATAAAGAAAACAATTGGAAGAAATCAATTCCTACCACATGTTCATCGACGTCAATTTTCAACTTCTCACACAGATGATGCTCTGGATCATCTAGCACTACACAAGAACAATGCTGGCAAGCATTTCTTCCATCAATGCTGGAATAAACCCGATGTGCAAAAATTGATTTCTAAAACAATTCTCACTTTGAAGTGGTATTTAAGTGAAAAAAACCAACAGCAACAACATTTGCTTGATCTGCATTTGTGGCACATTGTCGATCCAGCGAAGGACTTCGATGCATAGCCGGCTGTGGTCCAAAGCAATGGGAAGAAGATTCTGCTTAAATTGCTTATTATTATTATTACTGTTGTTGTTATTTTCTACGAATTATTAACAAACCGTTATTGCCATTCTGCGTATCCGTACAAAGCATCATTTTGGATATCTGTTCGGGTAACAATCCTACAGTAGGACTCGGCTCTTTTCTATCTTCTGCACATGAATTTTGTTTCTCCACTTTACCATTAGGTGAAGCCATTTTCACACATGACGACGAATCCAAACCAAAAACAGAAAGCAACTCTTTTTCAAATAATGCTTGCTCATCTTTTAACTTTCTGTTTCTCGCTCGTGCAGCCGGTCGATTTGTACTTGGCGTACTGGACGTTGCACAAACTAAAACAACAACAACAACCGATGTAAAAATGAGCAATCATTTAAAAAATCACATACCTGCGTTGGCGGACAATTCAATACCAGTACGCTGCTTCAGAAATGCATCCTTGGCCATTTCAAATATTTCTTCATACGAAAGACATACCAAAACATTTTCCGGCTTTATATCCGTATGAATAATTTTGCATTTATTGTGCAAATATTCAACACCTTCCAAAATCTGAAAACACACAATAAGTAATTTTAAATACCCGCAGTAAGAAACATAATACCTGTCTCATGATCTTTTTCACTTGTGGTATTGGAATTCCTCTGTAATTGGTTTGAATGATCATTCGCAAGAGATTATGACCCAGTACTTCAAACACCATGCAAACGTGAATTCCATGGTCGCCCAAAATAGTAAAATGATCTAACATATTTATCACGCGGTCCCTCTTTGGGTCATCTGGATCCGAGTTCCGAACCTGAAATCAATTTCTGATGCAGATATTCTATGCGCAAATATAACTAAAATATATTCAAATTTAACACTAATTACTACTCTTATTGGAAAATAAAAATGATCTCTTCATCTAAATAACAAAAAATCTCGAATATTTCTTCCTCACAATTTTTTTAGCTTTCAAATGAAGAGCCAAAATAAGCTGAATAATCGGAGGAGAATCGATCAACTACTAAATGTGAAAGCAGACCTTTTCAACAACTGAACAGTCATTGCGAAACGGGATCGATGCTCGAAAATTCAAAAGCAACTGAATGTCCTCATTCAGTTCATAGCTCAAATCCCCTCTCTCTGCCTTTTCAATAAGTTCACAAAACTATTCAACAATTGTTAAACAGTAATTACAACCGGAAACAAACAAGCGACTCAAAAATCAATCGAATTCATAAAAAATTAATTGAAATTATTTTTCCCGCTTCATTATCATCATTTTTTCAAAATAATCTCCTCGCTTATGAAGTGGAGACAGCTGCAGACTTTAAACGTCTCTAGAAACAGAACACGAGCTTTCAACGCAATCGACGTGAAAAATTTAAACCCATCGCAGCATTTATCAATTAGTGGAAATACATTTTTCGCAGTATCTTGGGAAACTTAAAAATTGCTACTTACGCTATTCAAAAGTTTTATTTCATCTTGAGCCGTCTCTGCATAATGCTCCGCACTTTTCACAATCTTCAACGCCACAAATTGTTTAGAGCTTAAAGATGAATGAAACAAATGGCTGAATTTAAAATCAATAAAAATAAATCAAAGTAAAATGCTTACTTAACATCCCAACCCAGCCAGACAGTAGAAAAATGACCCCATCCAATTTTTCGAATAACGTAGTAATGACCATTGAGAACGTCGCCCAAATTTACAACCAAGTATCCACCTTTATACAATATACAGTTTACTATAAAATTATAAATCAAATGAAAAAATATACCAGGGCGATAGTCGCGTGGGTCTTCTTGTTCTTCACATTCAGAATCTCTTAACATTGAATCGTCATAATCTTCTTCATCATCCATATTAGAATCTGACGACAAATCCACGTCCATTGCTAACGAGGGACCGGCCGAAGTAGAAAGTGCGGAAACGGGGGCAGGTTTAGTGACTGTCGGTGCTGGTGCTGTTTTCTTTGCTGCTTTAGCTTTCCTAAATAATATTATATGTAATTTAGATAAGCGTACGAAAATATTCACGGCAAAGAGTACGGAGGAATTTTAGCCGCTGGCTGCTTCTTAGGCTTCGCACGCTTCTTCCTTTTTCGAATCGCCATAACTGTATTTAAATAAACATTGAAAATGAAATTATCAATAAGTAATTCAACAGCTGAATATTAAAAGCATCACTGACATCAAAATAAAACAATATGGAAAACATTAAATCTGAACTATCAAAAAATACAAAAGGAATATTATACAACTACTTAGTTTAATAAACCTAAGTTAATAAAACAATAAAATGCTAACAGTAACCATACTTTTCTTTTCTTCCTTTGATGCCATGACCTACTACGACCGAAACTAAATTTTCTTCTGCTGTTTTACTTACAAGTGACAAATACAGTATGAAAACTGCAGACTGGTAAAAGCGCGACAGAAAGTCAGGTTCAATTATTATAAAAAAAAGTTTTACAGTTAAAATATTCACGTAATATAAAGGATTATTATTTGGATATATCCGTTTTATTTTAAAGTTATGAAATCAGTTATTACAGCATTCTTTTACATGGATTTTGTAATAAATATGTATCAGCAGAATAGACAAAATTTTTCAGTTTGAGAATTTTTACCTGCTATGATTGGTCACTTTTTTGAGTTACCCTATTGGCTAAGATGTTTTTCATTGACACGTCAGCCGTTTCTAATTGCAACATAATAATTTGTCAAAAGATTATCTTCAAATCACATACTCATGAAAATCACAAACTGAGTAATCACATTCTTAATAATTAAAAATATTATGAAAATTACCGAAGTAAAAAAATACTTTTTCTTAATTTTTAATAACATAAAGTCATTAGCACCAACAGCGACCACTTTTCGCTTCAAGAAACAATTGATACATAATTTGATACACTATGCATTTCTTTTATCTTTTTAGTGCATTTCGCAAATGCCATTGTTATACATCATTTTTATATACTTCCTTTAATTATATTTTTCATCATAATATGACTACATCACCCCCTTCTGAGCAGTATGGCATTTAAAGAATCTCAAAATTTAAATCGTATAGATTAAAGAATTGAAAAACGTCGTATTTTCAGAAATTTATTGAATTTATCAAATTTTTAACATTTTCATTTTATTCTTCATCGGTAGAATGACCAGATTCTTCTCCAGTAATCTGGAAATATCTTAATTCATACGTGTCTTTCGAAATTGCTACCACTCTCAGCCAATCTCGAAGTGACTGCTTTTTCAAATACTTTTTTGTTAGATATTTTAAATATCTAAATGAAAATAATCTAAGTACTTTAACAATGACAAAATACCGTGCAAACAAAAATAAAAACAAACAAATATGAACAACATTTTTAGCAATAACAACAATATTTACCTTTTACTAAACGGAATATCCGCTGTCAGACACATCTTTGTCTTCTGCAATTCTAATATGACGTTGTTGCCCAAATTACCAGTTTTCCCATTAACCTTTATACGCTCACGGAGATAGCTTTCCTAAAATCCTTGCAAAATAACATTTTCAGTACGCGATTCTGTATAAATTACAAAATCTGCAGCATCCATTATTCCATCTTCAACAGGATGGCGACATTCAATAAAAAATTTGTTGATTAACTTCTTTTTTCGATGAACGTTCGCCGGTGGTGGCCCATGGTAACCCTTAGCCTAAGAACCACAGGATGCCATCAGCACACAGAAACAAAAACTGCGACAAAATGAAATAAACACAAGACAAGAAACACTTACCATTTCGTGCTAAAAGCCAGAAAATAAATAAAAAGAAAAACTACAGATAGCTAAAAGAAAATCAAGCAAAATCGGTTACCGTACAGTAAGAAAACAGTTGCAACATGCTATACAATTAATTGGCAGAAGTTTATAAAATTATACACACTAAAAATAGTATACACAAGCACATGTAAATTTTAAAAAATATTGCGTAATGCGCAGAATTTTCTCTAATTTACTTTACTGTGCATGTTTTTTTCTCTTAACTATTCCTCGTAATTTTTATTTTACGTACAACCTGTCTGTGATAAAATTATATACACTAAATTCTTCTAAACACTAAATTATTTACATTACATTACTCCTTAAAGAACTTTTGCAGCAAATTTTTATTCTTTACCAAAGTTAAATGTTTCCACGTCATGCAAGAGTTTTATTATTTATTGTCATATAATCATTAACCAAATAGCAGCTCAATGAAAATGTTACTGAACTGGCAATGATAAGCTTATAATTACAAAATTTGTAATTATGATTAGATAGTGAAAACGGATTTCCCATGCCGGGAATCGAACCCGGGCCTTGCGGGTGAAAGCCGCAAATCCTAACCACTAGACCACATGGGATGTCGAGTGATAATCTTTCTATGTAATTAATAAATGTGAACTACACATACAATTCCTGTTATGTTGCTTTTTATGGCCTTCATTTACATAACTAGTGATTCTAATTGTAATTTTGTTCTCTGCTGCTCATTTTAAAAATCAAGGGTCAGTTATCATTTCTTAACAACACTCTGCGAACATCTAATTCTGTGACTTTTTCCATGCCACATTTACTTATATGTTTGTTAATTTTTTTCAGTGGTTTTAAAATATTTTTTTAATATAGCAACATGTAAAAATATTGTTTGTAAGTATTGCCCTCATATAGTTAAGCAATTTTTGTTGCAAAAAATTATTAATTTGATATATAAATTAAAATATATTAATAAATTTATATAAATATTATTTGAATACGCATTAGCTGCAGATGAAACGTCTTGTTTATGAATCCTTTATACCGTATGATCTTTAACCTGAATTTCAAAATGAATTACGATATTATTTTTTCATTTCTTGTTTTTCATTTAATCGGCATTCTGCTTAAATGCCAATGTAAAATTTTGATGTGTAGTGATGGACGAGAATGAATCTCCGTCGCTGCACTCTAAACTTTCTCTTTTGCCCCAGAGCAGCTGGTTTGGCCTTTTTACCGAAGCACTTTACCGAATCACACAGGAGGTGAATCCTGGTTTTGGAATTCAACGCGAAGCTCTTGATCACGTTGAAAGTTTGATAATACGGCTGATGTATGATATTGCTGCTAAAAAGCCGTTCACTATCAGTGACGTTGAGCAGCATATTGAGAAAACTTTTCCGGCTCCCTTGAATGTTTGGGCAGTTAAAGAAGCACAAGATGTGCTTGGAAAAAGCAGCCGTCGTCACCGAGATCGTTCTGCTGTACTTCCTTTTCAAAGGATTCACCTCATGCTTAGGGTATGTTTTTTGTTTTTAATTTCATGGAATTTGGTTAAGTGAAAATATTGTTTTAGGAAAATTTGGGCTACAAAGTCGACACGCAGATTACGCTGTTTATTGTATCTATTTTAGAATATATAGCTACTGATATTTTAAAAGTGAGAACTTTCTTCTTGTTTATTTATGTTTATTAATTATCAACTTTTAGTTGACGGGTAACTATGTGAAAAATATTCGCCATAGTGAAATAACGCTGCAAGATTTGAAAGTTGCCATGAGGGCAGACAATGTGAGATTTTTTTTTGTTTCACAATTGCATTTTTTAATGAATAATTTATCAGGTTCTCATGGATTTGTTTTATCACGATTCTGAAGATATCCCCATAATTTCATTGAATGCAGACGATTTAGTTTCTAAAAAAGTTGGTTCTCTCAGTTATGAACAAACAGTAAAAGATCTTGTTCATAACGAAGCTCAGTTTTTGCGAGACGTGAATATGATAATCTTAGTTTTTCGAAGAGCTTTATTCGAAGCAATAGGGGATCGTTCTGGAGAATTAGATGCTATATTTAGTAATATTTCTGAAATTCAAGAATTTACTAGTAAATTTCTTGGATTTTTGGAAGACACGGTAGAAATGTGCAGAGAACCAGAAATACCGTTTGTTGGAAACTGTTTCTTAGAAATGGCTGAGGTGATTATTTTAAAATGAAAGAAACTTATAATTGATTTTATTATAAGTTTTTATTGATTTCAGGGTGCTGAATTTGAGGTGTATGAAAAATATGTAAAAGATATTTTAAATCCGTCTTGCCTTAGGACATTGAATGTCGTGCTTCAGAAACCGACCACGATTGTGTATTTAAATGTAATTTTCTATTTTTTCTTTTTTTCTAATCAGTTTTGAAGAATATTAATGTTTGGTTTTTTGAAACGCAGTCTCAGGGAAATGGATTTCGACTTGCTGTGAAATATCTCTTGCCAAAATTATTGCTGGGTCCAGTTTTTCACTGCCTTAAATATTTTGAATACTTACCGGTAGGTTGATTTGGAAATTTTATTTAAAAAGTATATATGGTGACGTAAAAATTATTTTTCTAGGTGCTTATTAAGTTAAGTGCTTGTGAAAACGACAAGTATGATTTGGTTCAAACAGAAAGTTTGTTGATGCTGCTTAAAAGTCGATTGGAGCAAAAGTGCTCTTCATTGTTGAAGAAGAAGAAGATGGCCAAGTAATTTTATTTTTTTTTGCACATAATGTTTATTATTTTGAATTGATTTTAGTCAGTTTGATCTGAGATTTATTCCCGGTGGATCTGGGAGATCCGCGCTAATGAAGCTTCAAGAATTGCAACGAAATGTTGATGGATGGGATTTGAAATCAGTTGGTTGCAGTTGTGTGGAATTCATTCTTGGTATGTTAATTGTATGCAGTTTTGCAAATTAAAATTTTCTTTCACGTTTTAAAATATTAATTTGCATTATTATTATCAGTGTGGAAATTTTTATCAAGTATGAATTGTTCTGCTTTAGTAGATTAGATGAAATTTCATTTTTATATATTTGAATAAGGAAGTGCGCTCACTCACTGTATATATAATGAATAATATTTCACGTGATGGACATTTGGGGTTCAAATTGCAGTTAGATATCATTAAATTTGAATACAAATAAAAGTTTGATTTTTCTGATGAACACACAATTTAACATTCATTATTTTGTGCATAAAAAAATTTTTTTGTCATTTTTGTATAGAAGGAAAATTAAGAAAGTGTGGCTTGTTCGGGCAGAAACTTGGCAACACTTTGCTCAGTGCCGCTGCAGGTAAATAATAACTGCAATAATGTTCAATTTTATATTGTTGTGTTTGATATATATTTTTTTCTCGTGTCGTTTGTGTTTATTTATTTATTTATTTTACTGTAGATGCATCACGTAAAAATTTCAAAATAACAGACCGATATGTTTTTTTGTTCGACAGCATGATTGTTTTGTGCAAGTCGACGTTGCCAAGACGAAACGCGTCGTCGTCGTCGGCCGCCGCCCCGGAATTACGGTTGAAAGAGTTGTTTCTGATGCGCAAGGTCGAAGCGATCGATCACGACGATAACGATGGTCTGGATGGGTGTTGAAATTTTATTTTCTTTTTTCCAAGTCGACGTTACATTATTTATTATATAATTTTATATTCGTCGACGAGTGCTTTTTTCTTATTCTTCTTTTTCTTTGACTTTGAAAAAAAATTTTTTTAATTTAAATTTAAATTTTTCCCATTTCCAGAATTGAAGTACGCGTTTGAGATACGTCAGCGGGATAGTCAAAGTTCAATCGTGCTGCTGGCAGCCGATCCGGACGAAAAGTGCACCTGGCTGGCGGCGTTGTTGATGCTTCAGACGAGAAGCATGCTCGAACGGATGCTCGACTCGCATCTCGAAGCTGAACACAAGCGCATACCGTTACTTGTACCGTCGCCCGAGGAATATCGGTTAATTTAATAGTTTTATTCTTTTTCTTTCATTTGATTTATTATTAGCATTAGTATTATTGTTGCTGTTTTAACAAGGAAATTTTTAAATTTTAGTTTTTCTGAACCGGATAGTGAAGATAATATTGTTTTAGAAGATTACACGTCAAGTAGCGGTATTCCAGTTGTACGAGGCGCGACTTTGTTAAAATTAGTCGAACGCCTTACTTATCACATGTAAAATTTTCTTATTTCGCATATTGGTTTAATGATAATTTTGTTGATTATTATAAATATGATGTGTTTTTATTAATGTGGTTTTTTTTCAATATTTCTTTATTATTTTCAAACAGGTATGTTGATCCAAAATTTGTGAGAACATTTTTGACAACATTTCGCTCTTTTTGCGCCCCATCAGAATTGTTGCAGCTGCTTATTGAACGTTTTGATATACCGGATCCGTCGGCCGGTACTATGGCAGCAGCTTTGCTATCTGAAACGGAAAATAAATCAAACATGGACGTGAGTGAATTTGACAGTCTGCTCAGGGAAAGTTTGAAACGTTTGAGAAAAGAATACATTCAACCAGTGCGTATACGGTAAATTATTAAAATGTTGTTTTATTTTTTGGGGGAGGATTTTATCTGATTATTTATTTAAGCGTTTTGAATATTATTCGACAATGGATTGACCATCATTGGTATGATTTTGATCAAGATGCTGAATTGTTGGCCAATTTGAAACACTTTTTGAAACGCATTGAAACTGTCCACACTGTAGTGAAGTGGACACGTTCATTGCAAAATATTATTGATAGAAAAGTGAATTTATTTATCTATTTATATAAAGGAAATTTCTTTATTTAATAATTTTTTTTCTTTTGATAGATGGAAACTTGTGAAGAATCGAAAGGATTCCAATTTGCATCAGATCCTCCACCTATTGAAATGCATTTGGCTATAATTCCTGAAGAATACGATTTGATGACGGTGGGTTTTGTCATTAATTGTCACTTATGAATTATTATTATTATTATTATTACTGAATATTTTGTTTATTTTGAAGCTTCATCCGATTGAAATAGCTAGACAAATTACACTGCTCGAATTTGACCTGTACAGAGCGGTGAAGCCGATTGAATTGGTCGGTGCGGCTTGGACGAAAAAGGACAAAGACAAACGCAGTCCCCAACTTCTCAAACTTATTCAACATTCCACAAAGGTAAATCATTGTTATTTAATTTTTTTAATTGTAGAACAAAAAAAATTTTTCAAATATAGTCATAAAATCATAGCGCACAATTGGTCTGTTTATTTATTTATTTATTTGTAAAAGTGAGAAGATTGAGAAAATGAAGCGAATTGTATGTGTATACAATTAGCAGTTTTGCAATTAGACCCAATTTTCCGCTGATCAGGATCATTAGCAGGGCAGAATTCCGCACCGCTAATGCATCCCTATTGAAATTGTTCACTTTTGTCCGGAGGCATATGGTGTAGTGATGTAGTTCACACTGACGTAATAGCACAGAAAAGCTTAATTTGTCATATTAAAATGAAATGCAATGCCCGGATGTATTTCAAAAAATAATGAGGAGAAATTAATAAATAAAAGATTTCTTATTAATATATTAGTGCAAGTGACGTGAATTAATTTTTCTAAATGTGTATAGTTTTCAAAATGAGGAAATTGAAAAATGACACTTTTTTTTATAACGAATGTTCATTATGAGAGTGTTGATGATGTGGCAAATTGATAATAATAAAGGGGAAATGTGTAGTAGTGTTCAGTTTTCCAAAAGAGAAAAAGAAATCAATTTTGGTATTCGGTTTTCTTTGTAATTAGAACAAGGTATAAAATATTACACGCATGATGGATGTTGTGTGATTGAAGTTTGGTTTTTTAATGTGGAAATTGGATTTGAATTTCAGTTTACCTACTGGCTTGAAAAGTGCGTTGTCGAATGTGGAAATTTGAACGAACGTGTGGCGGTGATGAATCGTATATTGGAAATTATGTGCATATTTCAAGAATTGAACAATTTCACCGGTTTGATTGAAATATACGGCGTTCTTGAATCGTCGGCAATTCATCGTCTCTACCACACTTGGGAGGTATTATATTTAGTTGAATGGTAGCAGAAATTGGAAATTATTCGAGCAATTTTTTTTCTTCTCTAGCGTCTTGATCCGAAATTGTTGAAAGTATTTGAAGAGGTGAAGCAGATTTTGTCCGATGCTCATCACAAGCTCATCCGTGAACGTTTGCGTTCAATCAATCCACCCTGTGTTCCATTTTTTGGTAAATTGAATGAAAATTTGAAATTGAATAATAATAATAATAATAATTTTGTTTTTTTTCTCTTCTCTTTTCAGGCATGTATTTGACGAATATTATTTTTCTCGAAGAAGGCAATCCGATATTTTTGAAAATGCCCCTCTCCAGTCAAAGCAGTGAAGCCGATTCGACCACTCACGATTGCGAGAAGCCGACGTTGATTAGCTTTGCAAAATGTCGCAAAATTGCCGACATCATCACTGAAATTCAAATGTATCAAAATCAGCCGTACTGTCTAATTTTGGAACCATCAATGCGGGTAAGTGTTGAAAAAGATGTTTTAAAAATGGACTGTATTTTACAAATTGATGTTCAAGTGTCAATTAATTAATTAGAAAAGGAAATTTATAATATGATGTGAGAAAAGAATATTTTATTTTGTTCATGAAAGGAACGAACTCTGCTAATTCATCTGTACAGTTATATGTAACAAACAGTTTTTGATGAGCTTGTTCAAATTTTGCATCTGTAGTAAGCGAAGATGTGTTAGGAGGGGTTTTATGACATATGATAAAGCGTAGAGAGAAGAGGGAAAGGTATAACTGATTCATCAGACCATCCAAAATTCAGAATCAAAGCCCAAATCATCAGAAATCAGAATGTTTTTTTTTGAATTTATTGATTGGTTGGTTCGTTTCACAAGCAGCAGCAGCAGCAACTCTTATGAAATTGCAGTTGTTTAAAATGGTATTTTTCAGGAAAAAAATTAACGTAAAATTTTCGACAATTTTGGTATTATTATTATTTGTCTTTTTTCTTTTGTTTTCTTATGAGAAAGAGAAAGCTTAAAACCAATTATTGAGCAGATTGATGTAAGCAATAAGCTGGGTGGGTCTTGGGTAATTATTGCAGGGCGAGATGATCAATCGTAATTATTGCAATGGAAACAAAAACTTTTTTGTTTAAATATTTTGTTCCAAAGTGGATCAGATATTTTTAATAATAGAAATGTGAATATTTGAAGAAAAAAGTTTATTTTTTTTTGTTTATTCTTCTTCAACATATTCAAAATGTGAAAAGCAATATCGCATTGCTTATTGCTGCTGCTTCGAGGCTTTGTCGCCGTCAAGTAGTGACAGAAACAGATGAGAGAATTGAAAATTAATCGAAGAAATTGAGAAAGTGAATTTTTCACCGAGTGAAGGAAGAAGCTTTCGAGTGAATTGATGAATTTGTGAGTGAAAGAGGAAAAAGGATAGAGACCATCTATATCTATATGTATATCTATATATATAATATAATCTATGTGCTAGATGGTCGGCTTGCTAGAAGTTGTTCCCTTTTGAACTGAACTGAAGTGAAGAATGCACTTTATTGTTGTCGGGCATTAGAAAATTTCAAATTGTGCTAAAAGGCATGCCAGATGTGACGAAATATACGCCTGTTCAACGTTGGCATGTTTTGTTCTTTTTCAATGTTGGCGGCTGGCAAATTTTTTGGACAAATAAAAAGCAAGTGCTTGAAAATTTCGCAAGATTGATCGATCCAACTGACGATCCGTGTTGCACAACAGTGCCAACAATATAAGGCGCAAATTGTAAAAATGCCCCTCAGTATATATATATAATACGCAAATTTTTTCTTATCACTTAAGTTAATTGATAAGCAAGTAGAACCGTTGAAATTAATTGATTTTTCCAAGCAGCTTTTATTATTTCATCATCCTTTTTATAAAAATTTATCTTCTATTGTTTGTTTATTTTATTTTACGATAAAATTGCTTGGTCAAAGTGTTGTTTTTTTAAATTTGATTTGATAAAGTCTTCGATGATGCTTGGATAATTACTTTTTTTCTATACGAACATTTTACGAGTCATCTTCGAATTTTCATTGTGTTAATTGAAAAAGTACTATTTCCAGTTGAATGGATAATAGTAGAGAAGCTGTTTTTCTTTGCATGTAATGAAATTGTTAAATGATTAACAAAAGGGAAATTATATGTGCTTTGTGGGGGAAAAATACAATTGTTTAAAAATTATTTGTTCTAAATTCAAGGTGATCGATTTGGAATGAAATTTCTCTTTATCCGGTATTTGGTTATCAGTAAAATGATAATTTTCTTTTCTTAAGTTTATTATAAATAAATATTAATGTTGATGAGGAGGAAAAAGAAAAGAAAGAGAATAGGAAGAAACTGTGAAAAAGAAGTTATAAAGATATTCATTATATATATATATGGTTGAAGAAATGGGTTAACAGAATCAACAGCAGGGAAAAAAGCAAGCCGGCAAGCAGGCAGGCAGTTAAATAGATGGATGGATAGATTAAAGCAATTAAATAGTCAACTCGAGGTCGTAACGTTAGCTCAACGGTTAGCTGTGTGAAAAGCGGAAACAGTTGGTGGCGTTTATCTGTCGGTTGGCATCAGTTCGCGCCGGAAACGGCTTTGTTTTGTCCTGTTAGAAAGAGCACATTTCCTTGGAAATTTATGCTTCATAATTAAAAGCTAGAAAAATGGCGGGGGGGGGAGAGATGGAGATGGAAATGGAGAGAGAGAGAAAGCAAAGAAGCCCCGAAAAAAGCGCCCCACTGGTCGCGGCTGTTATTAGCCCAGTTGAATGAAAGCTTCAATCGTGTCAGGTGACACAAATTTGAAGCTTTTCATTCATTCGTTGTTGTTCCAAAAGCACGTTGTGCTGTTCTTTCATTGGTTGGTCATTTTCATTTTTGGGCGGTGCCGATTTATTTCGTCTCGAACGTGGGCGTTTGTAGTTAGTTGTGCGTGGCTATTATAATTTCTTGTAAATCTTATTGGCTTATATTTTGCTTTTCCAATTGTCTACTTATTCCATCCATTGTTGCTACTTGCTGCCATTTAATTTCTGCTGCTTCTGCTTCTTTTTACCGTTGCTTCTTAATTTCTTCCCCCTCTCCCTCTCCCTCTCTTTCTCTGTTGCTGCATATTGCTGCTGCTGCTGCTCCTGCTGCCGCCGCTGCTACTGCTGTTTGCTGTTGCTGCTGCTTCTATTGCCGCTGCTGTTACCGCTGCTTCTGCCGCCGCTGCTGATTATGATGATGACAATGATGATGATGATGATGATGATGATGAGAATTAGAATGATGATGATGCATCTGCTTGGTGTGCTGATGCTTTTGCACGCGCGTTTATGTTAGCGACTCTGACGGACGCGACGCTTCGTCCGCTTTAAACTTTTCAGTTTTTCTTCTACTCCGCTAAACTTGAACCTTCGATCGAACGGCGCAGTCGGTTCTCTTTTCCTTTTATAATAATACTGTTTTATTTTTTTTCTATTTTTATTTATTTGTTTATTTATTTATTCAAATTCTGTAACTGTTCTCATCTTCTTCTTCTTCTTCGTACGCATTAGGTTTTGTTGCATTTGTTTGTTTTTCAAATTTAAATCCCTTTTTTAATTTAATCATTTTTTTATTTTTTTTTTATCATTTTATTTTCTTTACTTATTTATTTAAATCAGATTTAAAAATTATTCAGTGGTTGAAATGAACAATTGCCACGTTTTATTGCGAATCAACTCGATACCTCTGCGCCGATTTTTCTCCATAGTTTTGTCCTTACTTTTAGTACTTTTCGTTTGTTTATTTCTTTGAATTTTTTTCTATTCTTTCAAAAAGTCTCATCGGGAGTGCTTATTATATTTGTGTTCAGCAAAGCTTTTTTGTCGACATGGGTTGCATCTTGTCCATTAGTCAGGTGAGATTTGGATTTTGGAACTTGCAACTAATTGTTATTTTATATATGTACGATTTAGTTCTACTGTATATATTTATATATTTATTTATTTATGCAGTCAGTAACATGAAAAGGAAAATTACAGCAGCAGTAATAAAATAAATAATCAATGGCATTTTTAGATATATATGTATATTGCAGGATTATAAAATGAAAAGTAAATATGTGATTATTTTAGCATTTTTTTGAATCGTTGAATCCTTTGCAAGGATTCAGTAGTAAAAACGATTTGGAAGCTTATTTGTACAATCGGTCGCTGGAAATTGAACCCAAAGAGACGGATAAGCCGCCTAATTTTGTAATATCTATCTGTTTGTTTATTTATAATTGTTCAATATGTGTTTTTTTGACTGTTAGGCTCCTCTGCGAAAGTATTCGTTGAAATCTCCTGGAATAAAGCCGCAAAAAGTGTCTCAGCACATGAAACACAAGTGCGCCTCGGCGTCGCCGACAATGCTTTTCACACCGTTGATCGGCTATGGGTATGTATTTAAAAAAAAAATTTTGTTTTTTATTTTTGAAAATTTTAAATAATTTTCTTGTTTAATCCCATTTTGAGGCGAGATAGACAAGGCGGGGGTACATCGGCTACACTGCCGTTGCGTCGAACACCGAACACTGCTCCGGCTTCACCGACTTTCAAGGAAACTAGCATTTTCGCAATTGTGGAAATCAATCCAGGTAAGAATTTTAAAATATGAAATATTTTCATCTTCATTACGTTTTTGTATTGATATATTTTTTGTCGTAGGGATGACTGAGGGGATTGTTCAGTTTTGAATAGTAATCTTTATATCAGCTTTTGTGGGAAGTGGATTTTTATTTTTATTCATTATCTGGTTTTATAATTCATTGTTTTACGTGTTATTTTTAAAAATTCATCAAAATTGTATCTTCTGTTTCTACAGATTTTTTCAAATCTGCCCAATTTTTAACGAAGAATATGTAGGCTTTATTTATTATTTGCTTTCACTGATTTTCTCTTTATGCAAATAACTCACTTCTTTATTGTAATTTTTTTTCTGTTCACTGAATACAAAACAATTGATAATTTGTTGGCAACATTTTTCACATTGATATGCTTCTTCTTCTTTTTTCTTTCTGTTGTTTACGTTGATTGACAGCAGATGCCGGTTGATATTTTTTCTTACCTTTGATTTCCGGAAATTGTCAAAGCGGCTATGTAAAAGCTGAATGGAAGAAGTGAAACAATCGCCCTCTACTTATATCATTTAGCTGTGTAGTAGTGAGTAGTAGTAGTAGTAGTAGTAGTAGTAGTAGTAGTAGTCGGACCATAATCAGTGGTAGTAGTAAGGTTTGTGAATAGTATTGAATGGGGATAGCGAGCTTTGATGGTCGGTTGTTCCATCACTAGTGATACAGGTAGTACAGGTTGGGCAAGCACAGGTATCGGCAGCGTCATCAGCAACATGAGAGCTCCCACAAGTCACGATATGGAATATTGGAGAAAAGAGCAGGCGCCTACAAACCAGCCAACATTAATTTCAGCCGGGTCGAAGGGGCAATGCTTCGGAAACGAGGAAGCCATCAATATCAACGAATGAAAAGATAGGAGCAGCAAAAAGATCCCAAAAATAAACACTTGCACTCACC
>NW_003526944.1:3601093-3649598 GCF_000181795.1 Trichinella spiralis
GTAGTAGTAGTAGTAGTAGTAGTAGTAGTAACTAGTAATGAATGGTGATAGTGAGCATTAATGAATAGTAGTAGTAGTAGCAGTAGTAGTAGTAGTAGTAGTAGTAAGTGCAGCGGAAACAGCAGCATCAACAGCAGTAGTGAAAATCGTAGTAGTGTGTGAAGTGTGATGTTGACGAAAAGCGCAGGCGCTTTACAAACTAGCCAGTTGTTGTTGCTGAATGGGTGAAAAGGGAGAATTTTGAATGAAACGAGCTGCGCATTTACGTTCAACCTGATGAAAAGATAGCTGATGAACTTTTGATAGTTAAAAATGTAAAACTGCACACAACAGATAGGGATTCTATTATTATTGTTGGTGAAAAATGAATTTCTAAATTATTATGCACACACACACATATATATATATATATATATATATATATATATATATATTCTGATTTATTTATTTTTATTCTATTAATGTGATTGTTGACTGTTTTTCATTTCAGCTTCTGAAACCACACCTGTTTCTTTTCTTCTAAGAATATGTGACATTTCAGATATTGCTTGTGCAAAATATATGTATCTTTTTGTTTGATTGAATTAATGTTCTCCTTTGTATGTGATGATGAGATGAGATTTTTTTTGTAGATTGAAATATTGATATTTGGAAGTTTTATTTGTAATCATTTCTGTTGTGAAATTTATCATGATTTTTTTTGGGGGGGGGGGACGAGGAATAGAAGCTTATTATTTGAACTTTTTACTTTTGCTAAATAATTATCAACTTTAAAAGTGGTAAAATTAATCGAAAGTTTTCATATATTATATTCGATCTTGGGAAAGATATTGTTAATTAATTGATCGTGTGCTTTTACAAGATTGTCTTAGTGTATGCAACTAGTTAAGCATCTTCAAAATGTTAATCTTTACAAATGACGTTAAGGTGAACAACCGAAACATGTGGCCGACGTGACAGAACCATCGCAAAGAGCTTTCAGTTCAACACAGCAGCCGCAGCAGCAGTTGATACGTTTGGAAAAACGTACCAGGAAACATTCGCATCCCATGACGTTGGTCAACAGCCATGCCGGTGAATCATCTTCGATTCCGTGCGGTACAATTGGCTGCTTGGCACCACCGATTCCACCGAGACAGTTGAAAACTACTGGTAGCTCGACAACACCCACCGCCACTTCTACCACGACGATTGCTGCTGCAATCAGTAATAATAATCATCATCATCAACTTTCACCGGTGAGTAATAGCCCAGTAGTGGACGGTGGTACGGTTCGCTTCGGTTTCAAAAATCCAATGATCACAACAACGACCACAATGACCATTGCCAACAGCATCACTTGCACCACTACCAACGCCACCACCACCACCACCATCGTCGGTAACACTGCAAACACCAGTGCAACACTGTCCACTTTCGCTTTTCGCTTTCCGGAATTGAAATCTTCTTCCGACTTGATCGACATCACAGAAGAAACGACGACGGTCACTTGTGCAGCACCTAGACCGGCCATTCCTCCCAGGAATAGCTCATTAGCACAAAGTCCGAAAGCGATCAGCCTACCTCATCCATTGAGATTTGTATCTACATTGCCAGTGAACAGCACCACCACCACCACTACACTGGATGAAAGTCGATATGAAAATCGTGAACAATTGGCTTCGTCGACAATTGTCACTAGAAATAAGAACAAGAGCAATATTAATAATATTAATAATAATAATAATAATAACGTGAATAATATTCTTGTTCAACCTGTTGCTAAAGTAGCACCGGAACCGTCGTCGTCGTCGTCGTCTTCTTCTATGAAGCGAGATCAAGTGGAAATTATCACTGTTGGTAATTCGGTTAAATTTCCCCCACCCATACCGCCAAAATCATCGACCAAAGGTGGTGGTGATACGTCAACTATTCCTCCACCTCGACCCCCGAAACGGTATGTATGCCTTTATTATTTATGAAATTTATGCATCTGTATGTGCACTTTGTGAGAAGATGTATTATTTGTTTTCAGCGTACCTGTGGAAAAATCTGACCACGCACCACCATTGCCTCCGAAAACTTATAAACAGAAGCAATGGCCGTCTAAGAAAATGGGAAATCATTTTCCAAAATGAATGAATGAAAAGAATTGAAAAATTCGGCACGGGTTTGGTTGGCCTTTCTTTATTGGATTACTTACAATTATTGATTTTCATTTTTTGTTCATCGTCATCCCATGTTTTTTACATTTCGCCGTTCTTCTGCTAATATCTAAATATAAACGTACGTACGTGTGTATTATTCTTTTCTTTTTTCCCCTTTCATCTGCTGTCACTGTCGTCATCTGTGCTGCCAGCTAGCAGCACATCATGTTGTTTGTTGCTTTACTTCATTATTATTATTATTATTATTAATTTCATATTTCTTTTCCGTCACACTTGACACACCAGTTGGTGGTTTTTGTTGTGGCTAATTAATTTTGCAGAGTCGAGCTTAGAGTGGTTCATTGTAGTCATTTTTGTTTTTTTATTAATTATTATTAATATCTTTCGTGACCGTGGTGATTCGTTTGCTCTCTCTCTCTTACTGAAAATGGTGCTCGTATTTTTTGTTTCATTCATAAAAACTGATTCATGATGAATTTCTTTTTTTCCATCTTTATTGTTGCTGATCAAGAGAAGATATAATTTTTCGGTTTCAACCATCAGCTTTTTCTTCGATACTGCTATTTCACAAATTTGGTGGCTCACATTTGAACGTCTTTTCTTTTCTTTGTTTGGTTGTTTTGGTTTCCATCGTTAATTATTTTGATCGATGAACAGAGAAGAAATTGCACAAGCTTAATAATAATAATAATAATAAATATTATGATAAATGAAAAACAATATTCATCATCAAGCGGAAGAACGAGCGGCGATGTACTGACTGACTGTTGTGAGGAGGATTCTCATTTTTTATTTTCTCTCATTGAAATTTTCTTCCGGTTTGAATTATTATCTATCCCACGTCCAGACATTTGGATATCAAAATGATATATAATTTCATTTTTTGTTACGATTGATTCTTTTCCACCACAATCTTCTTCTCTGTTATTATTAAAACAATGAGATGAAAAATGCTTTTTGTGCGCGCATTTCCCGTTGATTTGCAATTCTCGCCCCTCCCTCCCTCCCCCCTTGGCGGCGGCTGGCTTTCAGTCTCATTTGTCAGCTGTCAGTATCCAGTCGATTTTGCTTAGAGCTGTTGTATGAAGTGAACATTTTTGAAAGAAAAAACATACATGCACGTTCCACATTTTTGCTAAATACGTTCAGGACGAAAACAACAACAACATTTTCAACTACTTAATAATAAACGTGCAACATTTTCATTTTGTTTACTTGTTTGTTTTCTCAATTCTGCACTGAAATTGTTCTAGTGTAATAGCAATCATTTCCACTGGCAAGCAAAAGATACCAACGTACTGTGTGCGTGTGTGCGCAAGATATAGATGTACAGAACAGAGGATGCAGAGAGATTGTATAAGTAAGCCTGATTGATTGATCTTCTTATTCTTTATTCTTCGTCTTCTTTTTTCGTTGATTAAATTAGGAACAAAATTCATCAACGGGCAGGCAACAACAACAACAACTGTGAAATTGATTCAGCCGAATGAGAGCTCCAGTCGGTCGAATTACAGTCAACGCGGTAGGCTTGATGCAAGTCCCGGGCACACTGACTCACCGTGAAGAAGTGCGGTGAGCTGACGGGGATGGGGTTCGGTTTGCCGATCAGGCAGGCACTTTTGATCGAAAAGAATGGATCCAAGATCCGTGCCAACTTCTCCATTAGAAGTTCGTTGGGATCGATGACCGGAAACGACATCTCGGCCAGAAGCTCGTCATTGTTCATCTGAACTCTCACCGACCAGATGCCATCTTCGGACAGACCGATTTGCTTTTGCAAGTGAACAACAACAACACCACCGGATGCGTTCGCTTTGAACTGTTGCTCTTGCACTTCTGAAAAACAGAATTATCAAATTGTGCACAAAAAATTGGCAGACGATGATGTGATGGTGAGTGGGTGAATGAATGGAAATCTCTATAACCGTCAATTCGACCGTCCGGCGTTGACCAGACCACCGTTATTGAGCTGAGGTTCTCCTTCCCGTTGGACAGAGCCATCGACCAACGCTGACGCAAAAAGGGACGGTCATGTTTAGCCACAATTGCCACGTAATCGCGCAACATCTCTTCCTTGACATCATATTCATTACCAAGCTGCAATGTTTGTTGCAAAAGACCAAAAAAATAAATAGCAGAAGAAGGGGAAAACAAATATATATATATATATATATACCTGAATGTCCAGTAGATGATTTTTGGACAAATTTCCACTGCCGAAGGTAATTTTGCGTTGTCGTTGGAGACGAATTTCGGCAAACCACTGAAAAGATGCACCGTGCAGAGGAGCCGCTGGTTCAGATCGACAAGTTCCACCAATGCTGATCAGCAAGTCCATCAATTCAGCGTTGGATTGTTTGAAGAGGTTGAACTGAAGCACACGTTCCACTGGACAGTCGACCGACTGGACAGCGTTGCAGGAAGTTGGTTGAAACAAATAACGTCGACCAACGTGAGCAGCGTAGTCGAAAAATCGTCTCATCCTCGGATTCAGCGACTGGAGCTGGTCGTCGACGTGGTGAAACTCATTCTGCCAGTATGGAAATGAGCTCGCTGGGTAGGCCGAATCACCGTTTCCGTTGGCAACCGTTCGTTCCAGTTGGACAATGATTCGCAGGTCGATCAAGGGGTCGAATTTTCGTGCGAAGAATTGCAAGCCACTACCCCCTTTGGTCACTTTCCGCAGACGATCCCAGTCGGCCATGCGGAACACGTTCGGACTGCAGCCGCACCAGTCGACCACGTTCAAGTGTTGGCAGTTGCAGCCACGCTTGCGGTGCCAGTTGGTGAGTTTCAAATTGGAATTGACTATCCGGTCGCAGAAGGGGCTGTTTTGCGCCAACGTGTGGAAAAACGTCTCCAACGGGAGCAGAGCGTTTTGGAAAAATTGCCTCAAACCACTGACCAGCTGGTCGTCGTGTTCGTGAACGGCGTATGCGACCAGGCTGCGGTGTAGGATCAGCCAATCCGATCCACCGTCCACACGTACACCTTTCGGCAATTGCCTCTCAGCCAAGCGCCACATGTGGTTGTCGCATTCGACGAACAATTTGCCCAGACCCTGGCGCCTGACGAAAGCGACCGTCGTGTCGCCGTGGCTTCTCAGGAAGCTGGTGCCGTTGCAGTTGCCCAGCAACGAGGCCAACTCGTCCACTGGTCGCAGTGGCATGTCCGATTCGCTGAGATTTACCAAATATTCCCAATCCGAGGACAGTTGCAACAGTTCGTCAGCACTGGATAAGAACATTTTCAACAACGAGGCACCGCCCCATATTGTGGGAAATCGTCGCGTTAGCACGTGAAAATTCGTAGCTGAAATGCTTTTCTGCAACGATATCATTTCTCTGTACATGTGATTTTGTCGCTGAAACAAACAACAAGTCTTTGGAAATTGCCTTTCGAATAAACAATCTTACAGAATCGACATGCACCAAATAGATGTGTTCAGGTCGGTATATCAGTCGTAACAAACGTACAACTTGTCTCACAGCACGACCATTCAGTTGAAGTAAAAAAGCTATTTTTGCCGGCTTTGTGTTCACCTTCAACAATTCACTCCTTTTCAATTTCACCTTTGGTGGATCTAAAAATAACACAGACAAAAAAAACTAACGTATAACGTTCGATCGTGAAAATTTTCTCAATTACTGTAGGTTTTTTATTAACTGGAAAGTAATATAAAAACATATTGAAATTATTCACTGTAAAGGCATAAAAATGCACACCTTTGTAACCAGTATGATATACAGCAATTGCGTTGAAACCGCCGCATGCTGTCGACGAATTAGCCGGGCATGGATGAGTTTCGCAAAACCCAGTTTCCAGTTTCAGACCAAGTTTTAAATTGGACACTTTGCCACAAAAGCATTCTTCACCAAATTCGACGCCTGAAATTATCCTGCTCAAATACGAAAAACGGATTATCCGTTCGAGTGTGCTTCACCGGCAATGGTACAGCCCAACTGAAAGCAATAATCAACGCAGGCGTTAATGGAATTGAAATTGCCGATTCGTATGCCAGCAGAATTCAATAATCGCTTCTTCCGACTGTCAGCGTAGCATCCCAAATTTCGCAGACGCCAAGAACTTTCTGCAATAACAGACAACATTTGCAATCAATTTTTCAACAATTAAGTGTTTGGCAAAAATTATGCGTCAAAGAAAAACCAAACTTTCCACACACACCTTCATATGGACAAGACCGATGCAGTGCAGCGGGATACAGTGAACCTTTCAAATGGGAACAATAGGCGTTAATTATTTGCTGTTTGCAGCTTTCAGATTGTGCTCTTTTCAATGCCTTTTCAGTTTCGACACTGAGATTGCATCTCGCGGTAACAAACAATGGTCGTTTAAACCATTTAAAATTTGCTATAAATTCCTATAGTGAAAAATCAATAAATTTCCATATCAAAAAAGCTACAGTTTAAAAAGGCTGTAAAACCTCAGCATCTCTTTCAGCAGAGTAGTAAAGGTAAAGAACATTAACGTAAAATAAGCAAGTAATTAAAATGCCAAATGCAACATGACAAGACCATCGCTTCCAACCGAAAGACGGTATAATGCGCATCGAATTTTGCTTTTCACGTTTCTCTCAGCAATAAAAAATTCAGCAGTGAATAATGTTTATATATTCAATTATTGGCAAGCCATCGGATAAGCGATATGCTTTCAATATTAGCGGTAAGAATACTGTCAATTTATTGTACGATACCAAAGTATTAATTCATACGGTATGCAATTTACTGACTATTGTAATTTGCAGTACAGTTCAAATCATTTGTATTATAGAGATTTTATTTATTATTATCAATTAGTATTATTTTAAATTAAAATTTTCACAATGTGCAGGTACAAAAAAATTATGCAAATAAAAAGGAAAAGCAGGTAAATGTAAATTATTATATGGTAATAATATTATTGATTTATTTTGATTGTTGGGTAATTTGTTTTTTATCTGTACAAAGCAAATTATTCATGTAAATATATAAGAAATCAATTACTTTTAGGTGCAGCCATTTTTATGTAAAGTTTTTTTCTCAGTAATAAAATAATATTCAATTGAAAATATTCGTACAATTGCACCAGATGTAGAGTTATTCAGTTTTTTCTTTATAAAAGTGCATATTACTTAAAATATATTACATTTATAAATGAATAAAAATGATTGTACTTTTTTTCTATTTTTGAATGATAAATACTGTGGTTTCAAAATACAGAAATTTTTATTATTACTTGAAGATCACATATACTTTCAATTAAGCAGCGATGTTTCAAGTGCAGTGTTGCTTTATGCCGGTGATCGTTTTAAAATGTTCCAACTCCTGGTACTTTCAGTTGGTTTAATTTGATCGCGAAGCAGATTTATTTTTTTTGTTCTGTTTGCTTTCAGAGCTGTTACGTTTGTTCGATGAGCATCACTTGATTTGTTCGAGTGAATTTCTGTTCAATTCGGGTGTTTTTTTCCAATGAAACTTAACGTTCACTTTCACCGATTTACAAGAAATTATTAGCGTTCAAAGCGACTTTGCGGTACTGAATATTCTGCAGATTTGTGGATCTGAGATTGAAAAATAGTCGGACGTTTCCACCAATTGACTTCAAATTTAGGTTCCCTTTTTTTGTAATGCTGTTTCAAGCGTTTGAAATATTCATTTCGATGGGCAATTAAGTTCCATGTTCTTTTCGACTTGCCAACGATGAACAGCAACGAAAACACGCCTCTGTCGCCTCCTGGCAATTTGGATTTTACCGCTTTGCTGGAAAAAGCCGCCAAAGAGTGCAAAGACCGCAATGCTCGTCAGTATTACCGTCGCCAGTTGAAGCTTTTGCAAAATTTCCAAAAAGATCGAGCCCACGTCAACTCGTTGCAGAACAACCAAGTCGATTCGTCGGAAACGTTGAAATCGTCCAGCACAGTGGCGTCTATGCGTTTGGCTAAGGTGACGTTGTTTTTCAATTTGGTTTTGTTGGTGGTGAAATTGGTTGCGGCCGTGCTTTCGGGCTCGTTTTCCGTTGTGAGCAGTGTGGTCGATTCGGCCGTCGACATCACCTCTGGCTTGATAATCTGGCTTACTAGCAGAGCGATCAAGAGGCGGGATTTGAGCGTCTACCCGCGCGGCCGCACCCGTCTGGAACCGCTGGCTTTGATATTGATTTCATTCATCATGGGCTCGGCCAGTATCCAAGTGATCGGCAAGTCGGTCGAGGCAATCATCTCGCGCAACATCAAGCCCGACGTGCAGATCAACACCATCGCCATCATGGTTGCTACCGTCGTGGTGAAAGCGGTGCTGTGGATCTTGTGCGACTGCTTCAAGGATGCGAACTCGAAGGTGCTGGCCCAAGACCATCGCAACGATTGCATAAGCAATTCGTCGGCAATTCTGTTCGCCTTTCTCGGTGATCGCTACTGGGTCTATTTGGACCCAATTGGTGCAATATTGGTGAGCTTGTATTTGCTGGCCACTTGGATCGCCACCGGCTACAAGCAGGTGTCGATAATATCCGGCAAAGCGGCCAGTCCGTGGATTGTCAGTCGAATTACAAAAATTTGCCTCGACCACGACGAACGATGCAAGCACATCGACACGGTGCTTGTTTACCACTTTGGTGTGCGCTATTTGGTCGAGGTGCATATCGTTTTGGACGAGAACATCACGCTCAAAGAGGCGCATGACATCAGCGAACCGTTGCAACGAAAAATCGAACACTTACCCTACGTGGAAAGGGCTTTCGTCCATGTCGACTACGAGTTCGACCACAGACCCGAAGATGAGCATAAAATAGTGTAGCTTATCCACGAATTCGGCATTGGTTCCTCCCTCCTCTGTTTTTTCACTTTTCCTTCTATCCCCTTCCCATTATGCTCTACCTTCTTTTAGTACTTTTACAATGTGGTACCGTTGTTAGGGTTGTATTTCTTTTTTCTATTTCTTCTGTAATCAATAAATTTTCATTTTATTCATTTCATCTCAGTACAAATGTACGAGCGAAAATTGCCAACTTTAAACTGGGCAGTATTTTACAGTCTAAACAATTTATTATTACTTTAAACAACTTTACACTTTGCATTTGCGTTTTCGTTTCACTTCATCACGTGCAGTTTATTTGTGGTCTGTTCGGCTTGGAGAGATGAAGGGCTGTTTCTGTTCACACGATAATATTCCACCGACGATGCAATATCCGGCGGCTGCTAACGTCGGCAAGGATAACGTTGAAGGAGGTCAAGACAATATTGCAATCCACTTCAACGACTCCACGATTCGTTCAATGTTCATCCAGAAAGTGCGTTTCATTTAAAATCTCACTTTAATTAATAAATGAACAATTTGTTTGAGGTTTTTCTTATTGTAACCGCTCAGCTGTGCGTTGTCAGTGGGGTAGTTGCGTTGTTTACGTTCAAGTAAAAATTACAAAAGTTGCAGCAGAAGTTGATGTTTCTGAAATTTTATCCATTTATTTCAGTGAACATGTGAAAAAATATGCAAGTGAAGATCGCGCTTTGCAGTTTCTTGCGTTGTAAGCTTCCATTCAAATTCCACTTATCACATTGCGAGAAATGCAAATTTTTTGAACAATTCCATTTGTTTAGCCTGTTTTATTTCTTCTCTACTTTGGCGATTGCATTGAATGATGAAATTCGAAGACGATATCCAATGAATTTTGTTCTCTTGGGCGTACTGGTAAAAAGAAAACATTTTTTATTAAAATCAGTTCTACATACGTGATAATACCTACAGAGAATCATGTAAAAGTGTTAATTAATTTTTAATTTTAGACAGTTTCTTTGGCAATTATGGCTGGTACTATTGCCTCGATGGTTAAAAGCGAAGTTGTAATGATAGCCGCTACGGTTACCTGTCTAACCTGCCTCCTGGTGGCACTGCTAGCGGCATTCGTGAAGGTTTTCATATTTAAATTTTGTGGAAAATTTTTTTATTTGGCTTTTTTTAGTTTGATTTAACAGAACTATTGTTCCCTATGTATGTCATCGGCATTGGATTGTGCGTGTACGGTTTAGTTCTGATGTTTTTTCATACGTGGTTTGGAATATCGGATGTAATGATTGTGAAATGAAAAAAGAACCAATGAAATATTCATATTTTTTATTATTATTATAGGTTTCACATGCCTTTTATTCATTGTTGATTATCATATTTTTCCTGATGGTTAGTGAAATGATACACTGATGATAAATTTTAATTTTTTTAATTCAATGATTTTGCTTTCAGTACTTAGCTATTGACATCCAGCTAATTATGGGCAACAAGAAGTATAGTCTTTCACCAGAAGAATACATTCTCGCAGCTATGCTTCTTTATGTTGATATTATCCACATTTTTATCAATTATGTATCACTTTTAAGGTAAGTATTGTTTCTTTTGTATAGTTGCATTTAAATCATTGGTTACTAACAATTAAGATACTAAAAAAACAGCAACTGATAATAGTTTCTATTTTTTCAGCATGGAACAAAATTGAGCGGTTTCACTTTCTGGTTTTAATATAAACATTTTTATCTTTACATACTGGTTACTACTCGACATACTCATCATTTACCAAAATTTTTAATTTTATTTCTTTCATTAATGATAATTTTATAGAATTATACCTTATCAATATGTAATCGTAAAAACACTTGTTTCCTTGCTATTTGCATGTATTTGTGACGTTTTCAGTAGAAAAATTTTTTGATAAGTTCAGAAATGTACTGTACTAACAATATTTTCAAAATTATATAAAATAAATCTTGTAAAAATTTTTAATTTGGAATTGTAGTTATAATTAAAAATAAATTTATAATTTATATTCAATTGTGTTTAAAACCTTTTTCATTTCAAAATTACTTATTTATTGTTCTATACTGTAAGTCTAAATACATTCAAGTTTATATGCTCTTTGTTTTTATTACTGTAGTGTTATCATTGTGAAATTTTCTGCGGTCAGTAAACACGTTTCAACATTGTTCTTTTGAAATGAGCAACCAACCTCCATATTATAATTCATATTACGTACCAGGCCAAGCACCACCTGCGCCTGGTTGGCATGCACCACCACCATCTCAACAAGGCTGGCAACAGCCTCCTCCAACTGGTAAACATGGTTGGATTTGTTTTCTTTTTTGATGGTACTTTTTGTTCAAATAAATATCTAACTCAGGCGGTCAGTATGGTTACAGTCAAGGAGGATATCCTCCATATCCACCATATCCGCAGACTGAAAATGCTGGCGTGTATTCATCTCACCCCGCCGCTGAGAATCACGGCGAAGATCCGAAGTTTGGTTTTGGCTTTTCCGATAAATCTATACGACAAGGATTCATAAGAAAAGTAATAATGCCGCGTTCATGGGAAAATTTTCCCTTTTTTCAAGTAATACAATTTTAGGTATTTTTGATTTTAACGGCGCAGTTGATGGTTGTTACAGCAATGGTAGCGATGTTTACATACAAGTGTGTTTGCAGCTATTTGAACAGCTAATTTTCCTTTTAATTTTGATGTTAACTCTCTAGTGATGGAGTCAAAGGCTTTGTACGACGAAATTTGTGGACTCATTGGCTTGCATTGTAAGCACTGAGAATAGCTTGTAAAGTTGATTTATTGTTGAAATGTTTGCGCGATAATTTCGTTGACTCTGTTATTATTATTTGATCAATGCTGTGCTATTTGTTTGTTTGTTTGTTTATTTTTCAGTTAATTTTTATTTGTTTTTTAGGGTTACGTTTTTAGTGACTTACATTGTTATCGGTTGTTGTAACAATGTCCGTCGTCGTTACCCTGGAAACATAATTTGCTTAGCAGTTCTTGTATGAGTGATATTTTTCATTCAACTATTACCAAAATTTCATTGTTTTCTTGATATTTAGACACTCGCACTGGGATACATTACTGGAACCACCGCTTCGTTCTACGATTCACAAACCGTCATCTTGGCAATTCTTATATGTTGTCTATGTTGTGGAGCAGTTGTCATTTTTTCCATGCAAACTAAAGTATCGATTGGAAATTTTTCTTTCACTTGTTTAAATTTAACTTCATATAATTTTTCAGTATGACTTTACCGCATGCTTGGGTGTGGTGTTCATGCTTTCCATGGGCCTGTTCTTGTTCGGTATATTGGCGACTATTTTCACGTTGGCATTCCGAGCACCGGTTTGATTTATTGTTTGCTTATTAATTTCAAAAATTCACATTCTTCCATAAAATTAATTTTTCTTTCAGATTGTGCACGTCGTTTATGCTGGCTTTGCGGCAGTAATTTTTCTCATCGTGAGTTGATTCATCAAATTACAATTTTGCAACTGGGGCAGTTTTGTTTTTAATTGCTTCGCTTAATTTTTCAGTATCTGGCAATTGACGTGCAGATGGTGGTTGGCGGCAAACGATTTGAAATTTCACCCGAAGATTACGTCTTTGCAGCAGTTCAACTGTTGGTCGATATTGTGTACATCTTTTTGTATTTGCTCGAAATTATTGGATATTCTAAAAAGTAAGTTGAAATTTTTATTATTGATTGTTTAGTTTAAGAAAAAGATTATCAGTGTTAATTGATTAATTAATTAATTGTTTTTTTTGTAGCTGATCAATCAATAAGAAAAAGAAGTATTCAGAAACAGAAGTGAAAATCTCTTTCAACTATTATCACTTGGCTTCATACTAATTTTCATAAATAGCATTGCAGCGTTTTATATTTTACAAATCGTTCATATTCACCATCTGGTCTCCGTCGTTTGCATTAAATTGGTCAGTTTGGCCTGATTTCCAGTCAGCTTTTGTGCTTCATCATTTTGTGTTGTGTAGTAAATTTTGCATTTATGAATATTTTTAATTGTTTTTGTTTTTTTTAACTTTACATCATTTTGAAGCCGAACAATTTAGGTTATTCTCGTATGTATGTGAAGAAAAAAGTAAAAATGTTTGCAATGATGAAAATTTGAACTGCGTTGAAAGTGCATCGCGTTAGCGCTTATATAAAAATACAACTGGGGCAAGCAGGTTTCGTTGACGAGTTGTGAGCATGTTAATGACAATATGGTGGGTGCGTCGAGCTGTTTGTTGTTTGTCGAATGACTCACAGAACAATTGAAACTGGATTGTGGAGTGAAATTTATTTAAATTATTTAAAAAATAATTTGCAATTGCATTTTTGTTTGAGATATACCGTAATTTAAAGAATTTCAAGATCCAATTCACCGCACGAATGAGGACAGTTGGACCGTTTCGATAACAGTTGATAATTGAAATTTAGAATATTTGTATACAGTTTTTGTTGTTGTTTTTTATTCAAAAAAAGATATTTTGATCAACTGCTTTCGAGATAGGTGCTACTGATAATATATATGCATAAGCAAGCTAAGCTAGTCGGCTAGCTGGTTGCTGGATGATTTGCAGTTGGAGAAGAATGAAAATTGACAAAACCGGTATAGTTTGTCAATTTGACAATTCAACTGCGACTGCGTTGTGTGTGTGTGTGTATGTTGAGTGCTAGGGAAAAAGAAACTTCATTGAGGATGGAAAGATTGTTTGCTAATGTTTTTTTATTGGCTTTAATTGAAATCAAGAAGCTTATGATGGTAGATTTGAAGAGCAAAATTAAAAACCACACACACACACATCTCGGCTTGTTGTAGCCGGCAACGTGTCGTCGTGGGAAGATGATGGATGCCTGCCGGTGGTGTCAACAAACGTCCGTGACTACACTGTTGGACCGGTTTGACGGACTGAACGTTGCTGCACTGGCAGACGCGCAGCACGCCGGCCACTGTCACTGACATCAATATACGTACAGTCAGCGGTGGCTAGCTGCCTATTCGTTCGGGATATTGAAATTATTGTTATTTTTTTTATGCTTGTTCAGCCGGTCTGAGAAGCGATTCAATCCTAGAAAGCCGTTTGCATGGCTGCACTAGCCGTCCGGTGATCGGCCGTCGAGATGGTGTCGCCGGAATTGAACGCTGCAAACTTGGGACGCGTCGTTGGTTCTACTGTCGTCACCGTCGCACTGTCGCCCAGACTAACCTGCTTGTCAATAAGTGTTTTTTTGGCGCTTTTCGGCTACGGTGCCTTGTTTTGCCCTTCGGCTGAACAGTGGACCCGTGCCAGTATTCTACTCCAACAGTACTGTTCCGATGACTGCAATCGTACGTTGATGGTAATAATTTATTTATTTATTTATTATTTATTTGCTTTTGATTTTGATGTGAAAAATGGGAAAAAAAACAAACATATTTGACCCGACCGATTGGTGGAATTGAATTGAATTGAATTGAATTGGATTGCACAAACTGCTCTCCGCTTGAGCGATGGCCAAAGCCGACCTTTTTGCACAATTGCCCATAGTTGGAACATTTATCATTATCATCATCATCATCATCACGATTTAATTGAATTGTTGTCTGTTCATTTAAACATCACCGCCGTCGTTCAGCAGGAAATTGCATGCAAAATGCACGAAATTGAATAATTGCAATGTTACCGTTACCAAATTTATTCCTCCACTTCAGCATGCAAATTTTTACAAACAACTCTCGTTGGCTATTGTTTGCAATCTGGTTCCACCAACTTGTCATCGATTATCGTTTGTCAATCAATCCGAAGGGAATTTTCTTTTTTGTTTTTTTTCCTGTACCAAAGCATGAATGCAATTTTTTTTTGAAACAACAAACTTATCGTCATCCACATTTGAAATTGATTGTTTTTATTTTTGTTTTTTATCTATAATTTCAAATTTATTATTTTAATCGTAAAATGGACAAATTTGTTTTGTGACAGTTTTCCAAAAATGGACCAGCCATTCCACTCTTTTCAATGTCCTTGTCCCGAATGTGCCTGCCTACTTTTCCATAATTGACTTGCAATTGATTATCAGATGCAAATCTTCGTTTTTTGATGATTCATATTCATTTTGCTGATAAATTTCCATTTTTTTTCCTCATAAACTCAGCAACACTGTTTGTTTGTTTGTTGATCCATTGTTTTGTTTAGGTACTTCCTGGCGTCTACCACACTTCCGGTGATGATTACGAAAAGAAGAAGAACACTTTTGAAGACTTAACAAACGAGGTTTCAATAAATAAATAAATAAATGTTTTTTTGCATACTTTTCAATCAATATTATAATCTTTACCCTATTTTTTAACCTGTTTTTTTAGTGTAAATTTGGCTGCACTTATTGGAATCCAGAGCGAAAAAAATCATGCTTGATTTCATGCGAAGTAAATTGACAACTTTTGAAAATTATCATACTTGATTTGCTATTTTTGTAATAATTTTTATTATGAAAAATCAATTTAATAATTTCCATTCAAGGGTTCGGCTCCGTATTGCAGAGGTTGTTTGAATGGGGAACAACGTTGGCAATCTTGCGTTCAACAGTCGGTCGGTTCGATTCGCCTCGAAACAGCCCATTTGCCCAGTCACGAAGGGGTCCAGGTCCAGTGGTTGGACAGGATCGCTTTGGATACGGTCTATGAAATTGTTTGGCGTTTGCAAATTCGTCCGTCGGGTACGTATCCGAATTTGCCTGTTCACTGGTCTGACGTCGATACCGATATCCAACGTTTGAGTGGCAACGTTCGAATCGCGTTCATCAGTTATGCAAAATTGCGATCATTCGTCGACTATCAAGTATAGCAATATTGTTAGTTAGTTAGTTTGTTTGTTTGTTTTATTTCTGCATTTGAAGCTTCGTCTAGTGGCAATGCATCACGACAGACTTCTCGCTCGAACTGTTCCGGTTCAACTGTCGCACGTATCCAAATCAGGTGATGGATCAGGCAAAAATTGGTTAAAAAAAGCAAATTATAATTATTTTTTTATATTTTTCAGATTTATCATCCGCTCTGCTCAACTTGCACCTAGTGACCGTCAAAGAGACTCAAGCTTACGTGTCGTGGAATCCAAGTCTGGTCGAGCAGGTTCCAGAATTGAAGTTCCAAGTTGAACTTCGAACTCGCGCCACAAATGAACTTCTAATTTATGAGGTTGAGAAAGAATAAAAAAATTTTTTAATCTGAATATTTTTTTAAATATGTCATTTTCAGACTGTGAACTTCAGCTATTACATGTTTTCCAACTTGATACCAGGACATGCTTATGAATGTACAGTTCGCGGTGCTGTTTCGGAAAAGACGAATTCAGCAGTTGGTCTGAGTGGAAGTGTCGTTTTTGAAACGCATTCACTTGTCGGTATCTGCTCATTAATGACCTCTAATATTTTCTATAAAAATTATCTTTAAAATTCCCCATTTTACACCAGATACTTTATCGTCGGATCTGATGAAACCTATGCTGCTTTATGCCAGTCAGTCGACGGTCAGCATGATTAAGAATGTTGACGACTTTTTGCTCAAGACAAATCCAACACCTATATTCGAAGATAAAGCGTTCCAAGTAGCCGGTAAAGAATTTATATTACTTCTTTTTTCCTACCATTGAGCACCAGTTGTTGTTGCTTGTTTGTTGCTCTTAGCCTTGGCATACGGTGAAGGCGATGTTTTCATCGCGTCGCGTGATGGTCAAATAGTTAAATTTTCAATTGCTGACAATTCTTCCATTCAGCGGGCAGTTTTGCTTTTCTCACTTTTGACGCACATCCAAGCTATCGGCTATGATTTTGCCAAGCAGCAGATTTTTGTCCTGTCCAACACTCAGGTGTGGACAATCGACAGCAAGTTTTTGTTCTATTATATTAAATCATATTTTTTTAGATTATTCTGTGCAAATTAAATTCGAAACGTTGTCAGATTGTTCTGCGAACAGCTGAAATTATGGACAACATTGTTGTTGATTCAATAAACGGGTTGGTCGATTGAAAATCATTCTTATCGTCATGCATTTCTGATATGGTACGTTGTATTTTGATTTTCAGGTACTTATACGGCAATTCTGGTTGGAAACTATTTCGAGCTCCGCTTGCAAACGTCGAGGCATTGGCTGAAATTGACATCCCGAGCGGAATGAGGCAAAGCTTTGACGATAAGTTGAAGCTGTCCATCGATCACCCTGCCCAGTTGTTGGTGATTCAAGTCAACGGATCCGTCATGGCGTACAGTTTGACGTCGGGTCGTCTGGAAAATATCCGCTTGAACAAACTGCACCCGGATTCAAGGCGTTCTTATGATTCGTTTGTCAAATTTCAATCTTGGCAGAAGAGGCTGTTTTGGATTTCTTCACCCTGTGTGGACGCGTTGAATCCTGCGGACGGAAGTTGCATCTATTCCGAGGAGAACAATCCAAACAACGGTTTACTCAACATTCACAACTACCTGTTGCCTGTAAATCACGGCAAGCTGGTCGATCTCGTGCTTCTTGCACCCATGATGCGTTATTCTCGTAAACAATATTCTTTCTTCATGTACACCCCCACACACATACACACATATTATATATATCTGCATGGGGTTATTTATTTTTCAATTTTTAGTCTTACCAGCTCCGAGTAATTTGTCAGCTTTTTTCACGTCCAATTCAGTGAGAATGATTTGGAATATTGGCAAACCGTTTCCTTTTCAAGGTATTCATTTCAGATGATGATGATCAATTGTTAGAGTAGATCGATCGATTATACTGTATATACATATATATTTGTTTCAGCTCAACTCGAATGGCGCGAATTCAATTTCGAAATTGAAATCACTGACAATGATCAAATGGTCTACAGACAAGCTGGTATTGATCAATTGTCGTTTGTGTACAGTGGATTGAGCTCTGGTCGTCGGTACTTGTTACGTGTGCGGGCTTGTCTCAGCGTTGGGCACTGTTCGAATTGGGCGGAACTTTCCGGAACCACGTACAGCAGCTCTTGGCCGGAGGACAGTGACCAGCAGTTTTCGTTGTTTAGCCAAGATCAAACTGTGCTACACTTCGATCTCGCGGGAAATGTTCGAAATAGCCTGCAAGCATCTGAACAACCAATCCAATGTAAAGCCTTGTTTGATTTTTGCTTATGAAATTATACCGTTGTTCAAGTTCGATTGTGTTCAGTTATTACCATGGCCGATGGAGCCGGTGAAATTTTCACAGTCGGTGATTCGTTGGTCAAACGCTTGCCACAGAACGAACCGGTGACTCGACTTCAATCTGCGGAACCAATTTCAGCAATCGCATACGAACCATTTGGCCAGGAGATGTATTGGACAAGCAAAAGTGGCGTAAGAAGAAATTCAATTCTGTTCACTTCAGTTTAATTCCACTAAACTGTTCTGTTGTCTGTTGTTGTTGTTAGATTTTTCGTCAATCGTTAAAAGAACCAAATTTATTGAAAATATCTTCCGATGGTCTGATCCAATGGTTCCACTTGATGCCGAAGCACGGGCTTGTTGTGCTGGGTTCATGTGACCACGTTTACACTCTGTATCTCACGGGAATGTTCCACCGGAGGTAGATGGCAGCAATGAATTAATTGCACAAAATCGAGCAAAGTTGATTTTATTTTCATTTAGATATTTTTCATGCGATAATGTTGACTGTCAAATTCTCGGCGTTTCCGTATCAGAGGATGCAGATTCGGCGGTGGTATATTATTTGGTCGAACAAGGCGATAGTGTTGTCTTGAATTCTGTGGATGTGAAAAATGAAAAAATTAACACTTTGGCCAAAGCTGATGCATTCAAATCAAGGTTTGAAATTAATTATTCAAATGTGTGGTTCGTTTTGTTTTTAATTATTCAAGCTTCAGGCGAAATATCTGGACTGCAATTAAAGTTTTCTACGTTGTCAACAATAACAAATTGGTCATTTTAAGTCGAAACGGTCAACTGATGCTTATGGAATCAGACTTGCAAAGCGTGTCTGTTTATCCATTCGAACATGTCGTTCACATCACTCGTCTGTTGAACAGTATGAGGCTTTTCATTTTTGACATTTGACAATATGCTTTAATCTGAATGTGTGTGTGTGTGTGTCCATGCACAGGCTGGCCGTATAATATTACCTGGTCACCGCCTTGTTGCTTGACGGTCGACTTGAAATTGGGAGATCCAAATGAACCGAGGCCGTTTCTGCAGTGGAACGATACCAGCAGTGACAATTTGCCGTCAGACGTTCCATTTGTCAAATATTACAATTTGTCGATGTTAGCAGGAGAGAAAGTAAATGGTTTTTTCTATTTTAAATTTGGTTTTTTTTTAAAAATATTTAATTCAGAATAATGAAAAGCTTGTTTCGGCAACGATCACAAAAGACAATGAAATTCCAATTGGAGCTGATATTTTGGAGAAAAAGGATTTCAACGTGCAGTTGATGGAAATTGCACTCTGGCGTCGTGCGCATGTCAGCAAAGCTTTCACCGCGCCGGATATGTTCCCATTGCCACCGGCTCAGACTGCGCTGAACGTTGTTCATATTAAAAGTCCGTTCAACATCACCGCGGATGTGATCTTCTCTTGGACGCCAGTTGTTTGGAATGGAAAACCGAAATTTTACAAAATTTACTGTTGGCGATTCGATGGTGACTCGACAAACCGAACTTATCTCGTCAAAGGCAGAGAAATTGACTGGCGATCTACTCGATATGACATTTCGAGAATTTCTCAAAATTGGACCATATATTGTTCGGTAAGAATTATTATTAAGCTACATTTGCAAGCTGTTGTTGTCTTTGTGAAATGTTATACTAAATTCTTTGATTTCCTAGGTTTCGGCTGTCAACGCTAACAAAGGTGAAAGCAAGCGAACTGTCCCGATAAGTGTGGTCACTTCAGGTATTTTTGCTTTTTTCTCTTTTGTTGGAATACATATTAATTATTTCTTTGATTGTTTAGAAAATTCTCCGCCTTCTATTATTTTGATTGTAACTTCAAGTGGACTGTACCAGTACCATGTAGATTTTGAGCGCGTTTTGGATTCGACCATATCAGGGCCATACAAAGCGGCAACGTATGGAAAAGATTTCATATACGCCATACGCAATCAATCAGAGGGCGATTATTTGGTGAAATTTCACTCTTATGGTTTGGCAGTTATTGAACAAGTAATTCATCCATTCATTATATGATGAGTTGGGCACGATTTGTGCCTTCCAATTTGACATTTTACTCCTTTATCCGCTTGTTTTCAGCTACCTCTTTCCAAATATTTGTCATCTGCAACTTTACTTACTTATGATTGGATCGGTGAAAGAGTGCTGTTGGTTGGTCGAAGTAGACAACATGGACACATTCAAGGCGACAGTATTTATGTGATCAGTTTGGACAACGAAGCGGAGCCACGGTCACTTTTTACCACTCATCCCGGTTATGAAATACTGAGCATTGCCTACAATCCAATGGATAGGTATTTACTTTTTTTTGTATTTATTCGAAAACTCCAGTGATAACAATTAAAATCACTTTCTAATTTTATTTTTAGCCATGTATATTTTGTCGAATCATTTGGTGGAAAATATTCTTTGAAATCTTGGTTGTCTGGCAGTGATCAACTTGTCACATTCGAATGTGTACCTTCATCTCCAGTATTTTCGATGACTTTTCTCAATCCAGCTTCTGTTGAGCCAACCTCATTTATGATCACAGGAAATGGAATAGCCGATTCTAAAAATTGCACCGTCATCATTGACGCCAGTCATTTGCACGGTAAGCATTTTTCAAAAAAAAACGATATTTTCATGGAAAATAAAGCAAACTATGTTGTATAATAAATGTATTTAATGTTCTTTTCCGTCAATCCAATATTTATTTCATATTTACTTGATGTGCGATATGTAATATGTATATATTTACAAGAAAAAGGTTTTTGCAATGACATTGATGGAATTTGGACTTTAAGGTGTTGAGATGAATGCAGTTGTATCAATCGGTCACGATGTGAATCATTTTTACCTCGTCGAAAGAGAAACTTTGCACATACTGAACCGTAAAAGGTTGGAAATTGTCGAATTGTCCTTTACTGGCGTCCGCCAAGTGCTCAGCACTTCCCCCCAGTATCAACCGTTTCCAGGTTTGGTGTCAATTTGAATATTTAATTTCATTAACTGACAACTATAGTTTGTATTTTTTTCAAAAAAAATTTTTTTCAGATATTGAATGTATGAAATTGCCATCCACAGTGAAGTCGTTTACAGTTACGTCACTGAGCAATACGGGTGCATTGATTGCCTGTGTTCTGTCGGATAAGCCAAGTGATTGTGGTAACGTTACGGACTTGCCGATCAATTATGAATTGAAATTGTCCCCTCAGACGAAGAAAAATTTCGAGGATATCAGGCAAAGTTTGATTAAGGTTAAAATGATTTTTTCTGACACCAACAACTAGAAGAAGCCGCTTCACATTCTTTTTTTCGACTATTTTTCTGTGTTGCATTTTAGGAATCAAGATCAGTAACATTTCACGTCGAAGGTTTGGTTCCAGGAATAGAATATATGGTCAAAGTGAAGTGGTGGAATCGATTTACAAAGCCGAAAATTTATAAACCCGGACCGTTGAGCTTTTACACGTCGTATTTGATTCCAGTACAAAATTTGGACGCGTTCCCCATAGCCCCAGACAAAGTTCAGCTTCTTTGGATTCCATTCATAGATGCTGACAACAACCAACCAATTCCTGTAGATTATCGAATAGTGATGCAAAATGTAGTAAATAGTTGTTGGTTTTTTATTATTTTAAAAAGTTTTAAATTTAATTTAATTTTATACAGTATGAGAACAACACTGTTCAAGAAGTGGTGTCGTGTTCAACGAATCCCTGTCAATATTTGTTCAGAAATCTCGACCCATTGACATTGTACTTTGTTCAAGCTTATGGAATCGATTTGCCGAAACAGTCCAATATGGTTTATGAGCAGCATAACGTGGCGGCATCGTCGGCGATCAATGTCACCACTTTTGATCTACCCGTGCGTTATGAAGAGAAGGATTTCACCAGTTCACACACGTCCATCGCTTTTCAACTCATCGAAGACATTTCTCCATCACTGCAGCAAATTACTGTTGAATATCAGTTGGTATGAATAACAAGAAAAAAGAGCAGATTATTCATTTGCTGGATTTAATATTTCAAGTTTTTGTTAATCTTTGAATACATTTCAAATTTATGAAATTCGTGTTATTGTTTGTTGCCAGGCTGATGAAAATGTGTGGCACGTGATAGAAGCAAGTTGGGTGGAAAAAGAAAAACGCGGCTACAGAATTGATAACTTGAAGCAAAATCAGGCATTCTTATTTCGCGCCCATGCCAAATACAGCACAAATCGAATATACATGGGAACGTTGCGTTCTTTTCCAGATACTTTTAATCAACAACTTCCACCACTTGCGACAAAAGGTATTGCTTCACAGTATGGTATACGGTAGTAATTGTAAAAGTTCAATTGAATTTCAGGACAAGCCGTTCAGATGTCGTTGAAAGTCGAATTAGTTCAATTGGACGGCAAAAAACATTTAAAGTGGAAAATTTTAAACAATGAAGACAATTTCAAAGTGCAAAATTTTATCATTTCTTATCGGTAAGATTTACATTTTATAAAATGAAAAATAATAATCAAGCAAGTTTAAGAAAACATTGCAATTTCATCCCAATATTATTTATTTAGTGCAAACAGCAACGTCGATTGGGTAAAGTTTGCAGTGCTTCCTTCTACTACGTGGTCGACTTTGGTTCCGGAGCCTGTTTCAAATGTAGACCGTGACATGCAATTTCGAGTTGAAGCCGTCGTGGATGACAATGTTATAATGTCCGGATATTGGCAACCGAATACTGAAAATTCATTATCACCTGCGGTCATTGCTGCTGTGGTTTTCATTTCAATTTTATTGACAGCTCTCATTTTCGTCATTGTGATTTGTACAAGTAAGGGAGAGTTTTGAAGCAAGGAGAAGTTTTATTTTTTGTGCAATGTATTTTATACAAAAGAAAATGAGGTTGTTTTTTTTTTCTTTAAAATTTTAGTTAGACGTAAAAAACTTTCACGTCACATGAGCCGCATGATGCCAGAAGAGAAGAAACCAACCTTTGTGCCTAATACACCGGAAGTGTTGGATCAACTGCCAGCGGAGGATTTGAACAGTCAGTTGAAAATTTTATTATTCGACAAAAATTGATCGCAATTTCACACCTTATTCCATTCAGGTCTGCCACACATTCCGCGCAGTTGTATTTCGATCGTACGAGAACTTGGACGAGGAGCTTTTGGTGAAGTGTACGAAGGATTGGCATATAATTTGCCGAAATTCGGTCCCAAATCATTGCCAGTTGCAGTCAAGACACTTCGACCTGGCTCAACATATGCAGAAAAAGTGCGTTTTATCAAAGAGGCTATACTGATGAGGTGAGTCAACTTATTTGGTTATTATTATTATTATTATTATTATTATTCGCATAGACAATCGTACATTATGGGCTGTTTTTATATGTTTTAAATATTCTTCAATGATTGATTTAGTCATTTTGATCATCCGAACATAGTAGCACTGCGAGGTGTTTGTTTTGAAACTGAACCGCATTGGATAATTTTGGAATTAATGGAAGCCGGTGATTTGCTCAAATATCTTCGTTCAGTTCGAGCAACCAATGTATGTTGGTGGTTGATTTATTTTTTTCTTTGTATTTATATGTTTTTTAATTTGGCTTTGTTTTCCAGTCCATGCCATCGCAGGTTAGTTTGAAAGATTTGCTTTGCATAGCGATCGATGTTGCCCGTGGATGCACCTACCTGGAAGAAATTCACCACGTGCATCGGGATTTGGCCGCCAGAAATTGTCTGATCACCAGTCGGAATCCGGCCATGCGGGTTGTTAAAATTGGTACATTTTTTTTTCTTTTTCTATTTGAAGTTGATTTTCAGATTTGAAATAAAGCAGCAGATGAATAATTTTCAGGTGATTTTGGCATGACCAGAGATGTGTACGAAGAAGATTATTACCGGGTCGAAGGGCACGGTTTATTGCCTGTACGTTGGATGGCTCCTGAATCGATGATTGATGGTGTATTCACTACGAAAACTGATGTTTGGTCAGTGAATAATTATTTATATTTGAACAAATATTTTGAACAAGTCAAATAGCAAAACGATGTTGTTCAGGTCGTTTGCGGTGTTGCTTTGGGAAGTAATGACACTTGGAAAGCAGCCGTATTCTGGTCGATCCAACTGGGATGTGTTGAATTACGTTCGAATTGGAGGACGTCTTGAAAAACCGCCCTCGTGTCCCATAGAAATGTAGACTGAAATGTGCTTACTGGTAGTATTGGATTTGATTTGGCCACTTTTTCAGGTTTGAAATAATGCTTGCATGTTGGGCATTTGAGGCGAAAGATCGCCCTGCATTTAGTGCACTTTTGTATCGTCTGATGTCACTGTTGGATTTGCCTGAATACAATTCTGATCAACCGTTTCCACAATTCAATGGTACAATCGATTGAATGAAGTGTTGGAAAATATGGGGAAAAAACTTTTTTTCTCAATATAATCCATACTTTCAGGCATTTCACCTATGCGACATTCGACTGATTTGACCAGTGGAAATTTGAATTCCTCCTATTCGGACGACAAGGTTCAAGTTTGCGCAACACGTTCCAGTGCACGATTTTTCAGAGGAAAAAGTAATTGATTAATTTTAATTACATTATGTTGTTTTTTAATTTATATTTTGCTTTCATTTTTTCAATTTAATATCACAGACTGAGGATGGGTGATATGAAAGTATTATTTTTCTATTGCAGACAGTAGCTCTGTGGCTGAAAAGACAAAAAGTAGAGGTAGTTCGTTTCGTTCGTTGAGGAAAAAGAAAAAAGAACCTGCTCCACCTCTAGTAAAAAAATTTTTTTAATTTCAAATATTTAAATTTTTTTGCTTATATATATATATATATATATATATATATGTAAACCAACGACTTTTAGCCTTCAAAAGAAGAAGTAAATATGCCTCCAGATATGCGACTTTCAACAGGAAGACCTGCCAGTCAAGTATCTTCTTCAGGTACTGATAGTATGGTTCTTTTCGGCAGTGACGCTTATGAAATACCACTGATTCGAAATTTGAGTAAATCTGCACGGTCAGAGTTGAAAAAATTCAACGCCAGTGAACCACAGTATCACCACAATTTCGCTTTGGATATTGGTGAAAGTTCACCGTCAGAACAATCTTCATACGGGCCAGCAGTGATCAGCAGGCTACCTGAAGGCTCACTTCCGCCGGTACCTTCTGTAAAGGCGCCGAGACGAACGAAAAAGCTTAAAAAAGAAATTCCGGTTGAAGAAAATTCCAAAACTGCTGCTCAATTCGATGACACGTACGAAAATGTGCGTGATGATGATGATGATGTAGAAGCAGTTCCCAAGTTGCACTTGTGAAATATTTTGCACCATTTTATTCTTGTTCCATTACCTATTATTTTTTTTTGCTATTTTCGAATTTACAATGAAATAAATTAATAATTTACATTCAATTCTTGTCATACCTCTTTTGTATTTCTTTTATCAGAAATGTTTGAATTTGAAACAAAAAGATATTACGACATGTTTCAGTTGGACAGTATTTACTTGCAGTACTGACAAGCAGAATTTGAAAAATGAAAATGCGAACGAATCTCTGAACATTTCAACACAGGTATGTAGGTATGTATGTATGTAAAGTGCCACTTGTTCATTTCACAACTTTCCACAACGGCTGTAGCATAAAATATATTGTTGTGAAAAAGTTGTTGCTTTGAAATGAAAATTCATTTGAATCAAACAATTTGAAATATGTAAAAATTTAATTTTTACATTTCAGAATACTTAATTATTCATTATTACTACAGTATCCCATCACAAAATCAAAAATTTGCATCCAATCCGATGCGCTGCTGGGCTGTCTTAAAGACAGTTTTAATTTCTTCCGTTCTCTACAGCCGTTCTATAAATACATTAGAAATGAGCAAATCACTTTTGTCTGTCGATTTCGAAGTGTTTGGAAAAGTGCAAGGTAGATTGTCCTATTCGATTATTATTATTATTATTATTGTTAACAGAAGAGGTGTGTACAATTCGATGGTTAAAATTTCTGGTGAAAATTTCAATTGTCGAAAAACTCTTTCTTACTGTCTTCACCACTGTATTACTTTTTCAAAAGTTAATCATTGTTTTTTTATTTCATTGATTTCTTTGCATTCATATTTATTCGTTTTTATGGTGGGATATTTTTAAATAAATTGATGAAATTTGAGCAGAAATTTGCTTTTACAAACTTCAAAACTTGAAAATTTTCAAAGGAAAAATGCAAATAATTTCACAAAATTTACAATAAATAGACAATAGACCTTTCATGATTGTTCAAATTACTGTGTGTTATTAGATTATTCTAAATTTTCATATTGTAGGTGTGTTTTTTCGAAAGTCCACTGTGGAGAAAGCAAAAGACTTGGGATTGGTTGGCTGGTGTCAGAATACTAAAACAGGCACTGTCATTGGACAAGTGGAAGGTCCGAAAAATGAAGTTAATGAAATGTAAGTCAATATTTATTTCTACTTCTTCTTCTTCTTCTTCGTTTTCTTTTCCAAATGAAATTTATTCAATTAACCGAAATTAAGGAAAATTTGGCTTGAAAAGGTCGGCAGTCCAAGTTCTCGTATTGATAAAGCAGTGTTTAAAAATGAAAAAGAAATTTCCACTCTAAATTTCAACAGTTTTGATGTAAAACGTGGTTGAAAGTAATTCGTGTTTCTTCTCATCAGTTTGCGTTTCTTTTATTATTTAATGTATTATTTGCAAACTGATGCTGATATTTTCTGTACGCTGTATGGCGTAAGATTCAGTTTCGCGTTTTAGCGTACTTTCTCTTGCTTTATCTGAATCTACTATTCACAACTCGAATACTAATTATCATCGAGCAGATCATTTCTCTTTATTTCACATTTCACTTTCTCAGAGTTAAGAATCCAGTTGATTTTTGTTTTATAATAATTCAACAGATGTAAAGCTTCATTTCAAATTTCTTATTCGTATCAAGTTAAGTTCGTAGGTGTGTGTTTTTGTAAAGATTTGCGCAGTTTGTGTGTATTTATACAATTAACGGTGTTCAGTTTTGCATACATTGAACTGCTGCACATTTGTACAGTATACTTGCTGTAATTCAAGTATAATATCTGTCTATGGATCAATCAACTTGTAGTGAAATAAAGTTGGTTAACAGTGTTGTATTATTGGCGATTAATTTTTCAATTCAGTTCTATTGATGTTTTCTGAAACTTTTTTCATAATTTTTAAATTTTGGACAAATATGATATACAAGTTTCAATCTGCTTTTAATGATGAACCTGTATGTCATTTAACAAGCGATAAAAACAAAATAAAATTGAAAAAAAAAGAAACAGTGATGATCAACAGGCTGAAATTACAGCGTGAGATCCTGAGCAAAAAATTTTTCCAATAAACAGTGTGGCGGCATGTGCTCTTTTTCTCACCATTTTTCTACTGATCAACAACAGGCGATTTCAAGCAATGCATAGGAACCGTCGCCAGCCGGTTCTCTGTTTTCCGCCTGGATTGTACGAAAGATATTTCGCTTGCAATGTTTGCGAATCGACATTGCAAACTGTGGGCAGTTTTATTGTCGATCTTGAATGACCATTATTATTACTACTATTATTATGATTATGAATGGCCGTTGAGCTGTTGTTCTTGCGTCGATCCAGACCGTCCAACAGAGCAGGAATGGCACTGGTGGAGGAGAGATGCCTTTTCACGTTCACACTGGGATGCTGCAAAGCGTCGACACTGTTCGGGCGTGTCAATTTTTGCTTCAGTCTTCTGATTGACATGCGTGCTTTGACGTGATGAACAAAAATTTTCGGTTTCACCGGCGGTTCTGTGAGATTCAGTGCCGCTAAAATGGCCATGTCGAACACTTCCTTCAGATTCACCTGGGTCAACGCTGAACATTCCACATATTGGATGGCGTTGATTTTCTTGGCCACATGCTGGGCATCGGCCACACTAACCGGTGCTTCACGGAAACGATTCAGATCCAATAAAACTTGAATATTTGTACGTAGATCACACTGCGTGCCGACCAGTATTAGAGGTGCACGGGGACAATAGCGCCGGATCTCAGGCAACCAGCGTTGCTGAACGTTGCTAAACGAAGCTGGGCACACAACGCTGAAGCACAACAAAAACACGTGGCTATTCGGGTAGCATAAGTGGCGTAGGGTATCAAAATCTTCCTGCAATTACATCACATTTGAAGAACTGTGAATGTGAATGGGTTAATACGTTGGCTTTGTTAAAACTAATTTTATATCAACAAAAATGGTTCAAGCTTATTGAAAAAATTAACAACGAAATAAAGAGTTCCGTTTGGGGTATTTTTATAATAAGTGGATTTTGCGTATTTTGTTGCTAGACGCGTCAGTTGTGCAGTTTTCGTCATTCATGCTCATCGTTTTTCATCCACACATATCTAACTGATTTCATGCATTTCAAGTAGATTGAAATGATTAAGAAAAAAATTCTCTTTTTTTTTCTCAATTAGCAATGAAAATTGAGAAAGACAAGCAGATTATGTGTGAGCTGTAAAAATCATTGTATAAAACTGGTGAAAATATTCATTCCAATGAACAAATCCATTTTGGAAAAATTATTAATCAATCAATTAGTTATTATTAAATTCGTGAGAATCGATTTCGCCAAAGGGACAGCTTATTTCAAAACTATTTGCTTGACAGAAAATATGAGATACATTGCATGAATATGAGACGTGATGTATTAAGGCAAACATAGGATGAAGAATTTCTTGATGTGAATAAAAACTTGTTGGAGGAGGATCGAAAGGTCTAGTTAGTTATAGAAAACTGTTCTGTGAGAAAGCTTGTTTGTATTGATTCGATTTTTGACGGTGTTTGCTTTCGAATCTTTCTTCCAATCTTCTGGTGATTTGCGAGTTGGCAGCACAGCTGCTAGTGCTGCTGCTGCTGCTGCTGCTGTGGCTGTTGCTGCTCTCCAAAGTGATTCGAAAGAGACCTACTAGACCACTGTTGGCTCGCTTATTATCCAGGCTCTTAAATTAGCATTTTCATTGCCCACCTTATCGATCGTTTCTACTGGACGCCTTACGGGCTATTCGAAGCTAATTGGAATCCGTATTCGGACAATGAGCCGTTAACGACCCGACGACGGAAGGAAACATCTGCCTTATTTTCTGTTTGGAGAAAAGATGCGAATGTGTTGCTGATTGAAAAATTGACAAAACTGAAAATTTTGTTTGCAACGACATCCATCGTCTTCATCATTTTTCAACAATCCAATTTGCATTATTCCCTCTAGTCGATAAAAGTCACTCTAACAACTGCGCAAAATGGAACACAAAGTATATAAGAAGATACATACGTATATAAGAATTGTCAAAAATGGAATGCAAATTGGAAAATATTTGATTATTAGAAAAACGCCATCCATGCGTTTGCAGAAATGTCATCAGTGATTCCTTTTTAAATATACATTTATATTTGCAAACTGTTTGCAAAAATAATAATGATATTTTGCAGGAAATTAATTGCACATGTCTTACTTACAATGTGGAAATTGTAAACGGAAATGAGCGATTATTTTGTCATCGCTTTTTTAGAAACATTTTCAGTGTCACAATCACCCTTTTGTGTGTGTTTTTGATGGTATTATTTGTGTTTATAAAGCAGTTCTTTGTTGTAAGAGGTGTTATTATATATGTAGCACGCGTGACGTAAGCTTTGTAAAATTGCTTACAACTAGGAATGGTGAAATGTTGTTCGCTTAAAGATAAGAGAAAAGAGGAGGGGGATTAATACGGGCTGCTGGACAGCATCGCTGACGAGCGCTTTTCAACTGTGCACACATCAACCGTTCGCTTTGTACACATTAAGCAGACAGTAAATTTCCGAACCAACGGCCCACTCGCATCTAGTGCAAATAGAAAATGACCTCCGGCGGCCGTGCACAGAGCAAGCAGCTGCTAGCTGAATGATAATACAACGACCCCATTTGCAGGTCAAGCTTGTCAAACGGGACGTCTTAATTATTAACCAATGACCGACCCAGGCGGGTCGTGGAACACCCAACGTTCAGATGCGCAACTTTTCCAGCGAACGATAACGGATGTTTCTCCTATTTCCTATTTTACGATCTAACATATGCGCATAACAAATGAATAACAACAACAACAACAACAACTTTAAAACATTCTTGTGCAATAAATGTAATGCTTGGTTGGTTTGCTTTTACCGTGGGAAAACAATATTTGATCACAATATTAGATGACCAAGTTAATAAAATAAAATAAAATAAACCGATTCTTTCTTACCTGACCCGCAGTATCGCACAGTTGTAATCGAATTGGCTGATCGTTAACCGTTACGTGTACTAAAAAATAAAAATAAAAAAATTGTAGTAAATCCATATATATATTTATATTTATATCTACATAATGCATGTATGTATTAATGGGTTCGTGTGAGATGTTGACAGAAAGGGATAGATGGATGTTGGTTGCTGAAGTCTAGCCAAATATCATCTCATTTAAAGCAATTGTAGCCTTTAAATTGTGAATCTAGTTTTTTTTCCATTCACAACACTTGACATACAATCCAATCGCGCAATCTTTGATCTTCCTGTGTCCATAAATGTAGTACACAGTAGTAAAATGAATTTCAAACAAGAAACAGTGAAGAATAGCGTAAACTGATTTGAGAAAAAAAATTAATTTCATTTCTTATAAATTCCACCCCCTCTCACCCCACTCAGTAGAAAGGTATGTGCGTTTTTTGTCAACATCTATACAATGTCAGGCATATTAGTTTGTCCACATCTTTCTACTGTCATAAGATTAGAACATTTTCTGATGCAAATAATAAATCGATGACCAGTTAATTTTGTAGGTAAATTTTAGTGATAACAGCTGTACTGGAAATTCCATTTTGTTTGAACTCCATTACACAATCGGTTTGCTATTTTAATGTCATTTTATCTGCCCTTATGCAAACACATTCCTTGATGTAATCTTCAACTGTGAGAAAAGCTTTTGGAGCGTTGTATGTCATTTTCGCGCGCAAATTAAACAATTGCCAATTGTTGAAAAGGTGCAAAAGTAACAATAAGCCGAGGTCGGCTGTGAAAACAGTTTTATCAGTCAGTCATTCAATCTGTTGACAATATCTATTACAAAAGAGCGGGAGAAGTGGTTGAGAAGAATATTTGAAGACAGGCCGTTCACAAAATGTTACAGCATTATTTTCCACTGTAGTAGAAATTTACATAGCTAGCAGTTAGAGTTTATGACGCGTAGGATGATGCTAGGCTGAAAGAGATGATTGAAAAAGAGAGAGAGAGAAATATTTATTATAAGTACAGTAGATGATGCGAGTATGATGGGTGATATTTCCGCTAAGCTCTCAGCCTTGGGCATACCCTTCCTGTTTTTAATGTCATTGTTTGTGTAAATTAGTCATCAGTGAAACTTTTTACATGCTTAATCACAAGTCATTCATTGACTGGCATCATCATCATCATCATCATTAACTTGACTGCTAGATGATAAGTAAAATGGTGGTAGCCGAAAAAAAAACAAGAAAAAATAAAACCTCCTCACGGATTTTCTAAGCGACATATTTTCAACCAATAATAAATAATATGCAATCTTGAGAATGAAATTTGCTTGGAATAAAATGTCTGGTTTGAAAAACCGGCAGATGTGTTTGTTTGAGATGAAATTGCGTCTCGCTGATTTTATCATTCAACCAATGCAAACAATGCTTGGCCGTGTGTTGGAGAGTTGTGGCAGCAGCCGTATTTCAAGAGACACGCCGCTTGCATCAGACAGTTGTGCTTTGAAAAAATTGCGTCATCCTTTTTACCAGCAATACTTGGCAGCACAGTTTTCAAGTGGTTGACACCACCTGCTCGATGGACAGACTATTTATAGTATTATTTAAATTTTCACATTTAAAAAAGAGAGCAAGAAAAATTATTAATAATAACTCTGAGGGGAATTTAATGTAAAGGGAAAAGAATCAGTACATGCTAACTTGTTGTTGTTGACCAAATTTGGTAAACAACAACAGTATCACGTGTACTGGTTTTTTTGGAAGCTATTCAAACATGCTACACACAACAACAACAACTACCACCACTGTTACACTGCTGGAAAGCAATTTGTGGAATTCTTTTTTTTAACTTTTACTTTCTTCGACAATTGATTGTTTCAAAGAAAAAATCCACTTACCAGAGTAGTTGTCAAAAGCGGTTGGCACGTATTCTTGTGGATAACCGTTGGTTGTGTAGCTGACAATGAGGCTTGTTTTACCCACGGCACCGTCGCCCACGAGAACGCATTTGATTGGCGGTACCGATGGATCATCCGTATGAAATGACGAAGCCAGTGGTCCTTTGCCGTTCATTCTTGTCAATAATCACAATGGTGGCTTTTCAACGGGAGGAAAAGCCAAAAACAACAAGCTGTTTGGTGATGATGCTTATGGTTGGTTGTAATGGTCGTGGTGAGGAGAAGGTGAAGGTGGATGTGGAGGAAAAAATTGGCAGAAACAGCAGCAAACAAGAAAGAAGTAAACAGCAAACAGCGGCAGCAGCAACAACAACAACAACCACGACGACGGCAGCGGCAACAAGCAGCAGCAGCGGGAACAGCAGTAGTTGCAGTAACAAGCAGTGGCGGCAGCAGTGTTGTTTTATCCAGGCAAATTAAACCTGGCAAATTGTTAATTTGAAACAAAAAATTAACAAAAGTGAATTTTCAAAATGTGACAAAGCAATAGCTAAATTCAGCTAGTTGGTCTAGCTGTGTGATAGAATGGAAAAAATATTATTAATAAATAAAATGACAGACAGAAGCAAAATCGACAGCAAGGCGGCGGCGACCTGCTTGTGTCACATACACACACAATGACTGACTCGATGGCCTGCTAATTCGGCGGCTGACGTGTTGAAAAAGTTACGCTTGGCCACTTCAGAGCGGCGGTTCCAACAGACCAATCGGCTTACGCGTAGGCGAGTCGCCTGGCGCCCCCTGCAGGGCTCCGCTGTGGCTTTGTGTTCAGTGGTTCGGTTGGGAAATTTGCTTGCCGGTCCAGGGCCAGTGTTCTACTAATCCACTGGTCACGTCTCGACTGTGCTTGTTGTCCGAGTTTGGAAAAAAAAGCGACTCGTGTCCACTTTTGTCCACTGCTTGTGCCGGACGCGTCCGTGGCGCCGAACCGGCGCCGCTCTTCTTATCGGTCGGTCAACATACCCCAGCAATAAGCCACAGTGGATCATCGTGAATCTGTTTTCATTGGCTTTGGCTTTTTTGCCCTTTCTCAGCACGACTGTCGGTCATCGGTCATTGTTGAACAATGGCCCCCAATTCTCACATTGCCCGTAAACACGCGCGGCTTTTGTGAAGATAATCTTCAAGCTTACCTTTTTGATACAAGCTCGATATGGATCATCATCACATAACCGAATTAATCGCCGGGAATATTTTTGATTGAATTTTATTACAAATTACTACTAGACCAAGTATTATTTATTGTCAATGATCATACCAATGACATTGTGACATTTGTTTCCGGACAATTAATTATAATTAATTATAATATTTGTTTAATTACAATTAACTGAATCGGTTTTACTTTGTTTTCACGTGAATTATTAATATGAATATTGATAAATGATACTGAAAGTTCTTAAATATTCCATATTATGCGTGATGATACTTGTCACGGGGTGGAGTGTTACGTTCAAAAAAATAAAAATTGTAATTTTCACTTTCTATCTAGCATCGCTACGCACGTATGTTTATTTTTCGCTGTGTTTCTGATATTTCGCTGAATATGTTAGCTTGTCAGTCAATGTTGTGAGCATTTATGGAATGAGCAGTACTTTTTGTACCAAGTGAATGGAAAAGTAGTTTTTACAATTGTGATCTTGTTGATTTTTTTTTCAAGGAAAGAATTTATTTATATTATAAAATATTTAAATATGGAAAAAAATAGATTGTTGGTAATTTTACAGTTTTTGTTTGAAAATCATGGTGTGAAAAAACTAAGCATGATAATATGTTACTCTGACGTTTGTCAGAAAGTCGAAGTTGATGAGGGGTGGACAAGAGGTTAGTGGGAGGCAAGCATGGAGAAAGGTAACAGTGACTATAAATATTTAAATTATATATCCAAGATGTAATAACGTATGTTTGTTTGTAATATCTTAACTTCAATATTGTAAAGGTTGTAGTGATACAGTTCGAAATTAATATAATTAGCAATATGAAACACAGAATTGAAAATATTGTTATTTTTAAGGGGTTTATGCTTTCAATTTCGCAGCTCTATTTGCGTTAGAATTTAAGCATGAATATTTCATCGACGATTGTATTGACTTGATTTTTCGATTGACGAAATAAAAATAAAACGATCCTAACTTTTTGCCAATTTCTACATATCAGTGATCAATTCCAATGTTCACAGCATGTGCGTGTTGCAAGTTGGGAATTTTAGATTTTCACGAAAATCGATTGGCACTTCAGACGGCTTTTACCGTCTGTAAACAAAAATATATTTAAATAAAGTTTGACAGAATAAACAATTCACATTGGATGTGTTGATTTATTTATTTATTTACTGTTACTGTTTTTTCTTTAATTTAAAATTCATTTCAAAGCGCATCATCCTGCGTGAGATGACGTGAAATGTTGTCTGAGGACGCGATTGAAATTTCAAATTTCCCAGATTAACCACCTGACAGATCCATGCACGCCAGCAAGCATGGAACAAGCTTCTTGTAAAATGATGCGCAATTGTCGGCGGTGGATTTGAATTTCAATAGGTTCAGTCTTTGATGACTTGATGAAATTTCAGCTTGTCATTTTGATCAATAACGAGACAAGGAAAAGCTGAACAAAAAAAATAAAAGAAAAAGTAATTAGCAAACTCTCGTAGCAGTTTCCTTATTATATATGTGTAATTTGTGGGATATAAAAAGCAGAAATGTTTTTAACGATGAAATTATTTACTCTTTTTTTTCATTATGATTTTAGTTGCAAAGTTTTGATTTGATTTATTGATACTTGGGTCCAATGAATTTTTCCAACAATACATTATGATATGTTGAAATAAAAAAATTTTTTTCTAGAGGGGTAGCTGCATGAGGGGTGAAAAGGAGAGGAGTGCCAGGCGGCATACATATAGCAGCTGTAGAAATTGATTATTTGCTTTATATATATATATTTATTTATATTTATCTGACAATATCATTCTCTTCATAGCAGTAGGAAATGTTGAGAAAACAGAAATTCAATTGTTCCATTTCAAGTATTTCAAGGGATATATTTTGAGTAATTGAAAAATTTGTATTTTTGAACAGGCAAATTGTACTGAACACGCTTTGAACAATTTGCGTCACTTTTGTGTGTTTTGTTCCAAGAAATATATAGGGCAGGGAAGAATGAAATTTAAATGAAATGGTTGTTCAACGTTCAAACTTGGTCAACAGCGAGGAAATCATTTCCATTGTTCTATTTGTGAAGAATGTCGAACCTTTTTCTATTCATGCAAATTGTCCATCCCCTTGTATTATTCGAAATAATTCACCAACGTCTGCCGGTTCACCAGGTTTTGCCACTCGACTTTCAAACACGTTGATAATGGTTTTTTCTTTTTGTTTTTATGCTATTTTATTCTTATGATTTTTTTTAAATGAACTTTTAAGTCTTTAAAATACATTGTATTGTTGTGTTCTTATTTTTTCTTAAAAAAGTTTTCAGTTCGCATATTATCTTGATGTAAAAGTGCTAAATTGGGAAGGCTTAATTGAAAACTTGTACATCAAAATGTTTTCTTTATCTGAACAATATTAGTCATTTGAATTTTTATTTTTATTTTGGAAAATTTCATAAAAGCATGTGTAGAAAATGGTGGAATTTTTTTTATTCACTTCCCAAATCAATCAACAGGGGTTTTAGGTTTTTAAAGTTTGGTTAAATTGTAAAACAAAAAAAAATATATGTATGCAAAGTAAGTTTTTGAGGAAAAGTTTCACTGAAAGAAAAGTTGATCTCATTTGCGATTGAAACTCTCTCGAAACAGGTGACTAATTGCTCATTTATTGCTAACATTATTCATGCTCAGTTTTAAGTTTGATTTTTTCTTTCCTCACTCATAATTGTTATCTAGCTTCACAAGTTGTCATCATTCAAGCACGTCAGTTGTTCAAAAAATTTTGCTTTTTTTATTTTTTAAATGTTTCCAATATACAAATTTATTTATTCATTTATATTCACCGGTTGATATATATATATATATATATATGTATAATATAAGTGAAGTGCGTTTATTGATGTTCCTGCACAAGTCAATTGGCAAACTGGGACCGTCAGTCGAAGAAGATGGATTGCCAGGCATCTTATGCTATATGAGGTGTATCTTTGTGATAGGAGAATATGGAAATTTATGAAATTGCAGCAGTTGACTGACTGACAGTCAGCAAATTGAGCATATTAAATGCAGCTGAATTAAGGTGTGCTTGCGACATTCAAATTCAAATACATATATACTCTGCATTTTTGGAAAATTTCTTTTTATGATCGATTTTTGATATTCATTATTAAATTAATATTTCATTTGAATTTTAATCCAATTTGTACAGATGCATTGCTTGATTGATGATATAATCAGGAATATTTTGCTTCTTTTTTTTCATAATGAAGCGATAATAAATTGACACCACAGATTATTCTGCTGATGCTTTGTCAGGTTTTTCTTTTACAATTGCAATGAGTTGAAATTTATCTAAAAGTATATCTTTTCACACTGACTAAACTGATAATGCTTGGGAAAAAAAAGATTTTGTTATTCTCTTGACGGAAGAAATAGAGAAAGAATTTCTAATTTATTCTACATTTATTTAATTAATCATTTTAAAAGTGAACAACTATATATGGAATTTTAAATTTGCCGTCCCGTCGTTTAAATATCACACATATTATATTGTTGCTGAAATTATTTTATATTTTACAGAGAGAAAATGAGAGTAGTTTTATTGATTAAATTTAAAAAAAATTGGATAATTTTTTTCACTGGTCATCAGATGATTAGAATATTTTACTTGTGAAATGCTACAAACAAACAGATGACAATAGCATGTTTGTGTTTGGTATAAGTTGATTTTTAAGAAAATTAAATTGAATAATGAAAGTAGATTTCATTTGTAAAATGAAAAAATTCGGCAAGTAAGAAAATTTTTTACATTTCCGATTGTTAACATTTCTGTTTAGTAATGATTTATGTATAGCGTTTGAATCGTATATTGTACAAAAGAAGGCATTTGTTATTCAAATGGGATTAGCAGTGTAAAATGGTAAATCAGTATATTTATTTGTCACTTTGATACTGTTAGATCTTTGAAGTTTTCAATTTGTACCGTATTGAGTTATAATTTTTTTTGTTTTCAATTATGATTATGATTATGATTATTATTTGTTGAAAATAATTCACTGATTGAGCATTGAATTGAGCCAAGCAAAATGAGACATGTTAAATAAAATATAGGTTGAAATGTATTCCCTGTAGAAGAGAACATTAAATGCATATCAGAGAAAGATTGACGTTGCCAAAGAATCCGTTTTTCCGTTGTGCCGTTCTGTTTCATTTTATGGCTTAATTTTGGACAGCTGTCATCTTGTAAACTATAAACTATGCTCTAATGTTTGATGTGATGATGTTTGGAGTATAATTTAAAGTTATTGACTTTCTCATCGACAGATTTCATCTATTTTATCAAACATGATATATACTCGGATGAAAATTCGAGTGGGATTTTTTGTTTTCTTCCAGTAGATGATGTAAGATTAAATTTTAACATAATCAAATGAAGCGTCGCTTATTGGTCAAAGCATTATTCTATTGATTTCATTGACCAGAATAGTTGAAAAATGAAAACGACACTAATTCGGCAATGCTTGAACTTTCTTCGGTCACACGGGTTTAAGGTGAAGTTTGAAAATATAAAATTTCTCATCCGAGTCGGTCCCGTTATTTGGAACATATAAAATTGCTAGCAGTTTATTTGAAAAATTTCAATCTCATAATAAATATTAAATTTACATTAAAATAAAAATATTCTGTGTAAATATCAAAGAAAATATTGAATATCCTTTTTTTGCAAGGCGGAACTGTTCAGTTTGATGGAAAATCTTGTTTCATTGCTATGTGAAAATGTTGTTGCAGGACATGTTCGGTCGTTTGCATCTAAAATAGCATAAAAGCGATAACTCGACGACAATGGAACATAATCGGAAATTTAAGAAATTTAAATTTAAATGAATTAATGATATTTTTAAAAAAAGTTTTTTTTTCGAACGCTCCTCGAAAAACGTTTCTTACGAAATGGTTCTTCAAAAAATGTTCTCTTGTTATGGTATTTATTTTAAAAAGACAACTTTAATGTTATTATTTATTAAAAAAAGATTATTTAATTAGAATCAATGAAAATTCGGAAATAATTTAATATTCAGATGCTTGAATCAATCATTTATTAATTTGAAAATTAAAATTGAATAAGATAATTAATTGATTAGTTTCTGAACTTGTAAGTCGTGAAGTGAAATTATAGCTGAGCGCTTACCGTCTGCATTTGCAGTTTTCCGCTTCCAAATAATGGTAATATTTTGTCATTGGTTCCACATCGTCATCACAATTTGTCAGCTCTGCTGTTTGTCGTTTTTTCTTGACATAAGTGCACACTACATTTTTCCATGTTGAATATGGAAATTCATGCGTTCCAATCTGCAGAAACATGTATAAAATTTAAGCATTTAAAATAAACACATAAATTCTTCAACAAATTCTATCGTTTTAATTATTTTCTTTTAATTTTTACGTTCACCATAGTTAATTCGATGAAATATTTATTGCTTAAAAATTATTAGCAGCATATCACCTCTGACGTGTCACATGTACCGTAACAGGCGTAGGTGCTGACCATTCCACGGCATTGCTTTCCATTTGAATCTTGCTTCACTGCGGTGAAATTATACTGTCGTACTTGACAACGTGGAGGCTTATCACCGTGAATGGTGGTCTTGATTACAATTAGCAGTGTCAGAATTGTGTAGCTTGAGAATAGTATCATTGTCAAAGCAAGCAGGCGAAACGTTTTCTGCCTGGAGGGATTATTATTGCAGTACGCGTACTTGCTTATTATTTAGTCGAGCTATATGATCACACTTCTTGCTATTACGAATGTAGCATTTCATCTCTTCGTGTGAAATTATTAATTATTTAAAAACATAAGAATGTTTTTACTTTGAAAATTAATTTTTTATACTTCCACATTTCAGATTATATAAATAAGCATTTATTTATTTATTTATTTATATTCGTGTGTTTGCAAATAGGAAGTGGAAATATCACATGGTAACTAGATGTATGTGTTGTGTGTGGGTGTGGGTGTGGTTGGCGTGATTTACTGTTAAATTGCTTGCTTTTTGAAGTGGATTGCCAAAGTGTAACTTTGTAAATTATAATTCATTAATAATTATATTATTCAACGATTTGCTTGTGTATTGAACGGCGTAGTATTTGCTGTCAAATGACGACGCCCGAAGATTTGAAGTGAAGATTGCGTGTAAACTTCAGCATGCAATCGTCGTCGAATGACATACAGCTGAAAAAATATTCAATAAAGAAAATCAATTGCAGGTGCAAATAGATGGGGGGGGGTGATGGATGTTTGAATTGTTTGATGGAAAATTCCACTTTTACCTTTTGCAAGAACAGCTAATTGCTTCGTCATAATGGTAAAGCTGCACTCCGGGGTCGATATCAGCATCACAATTGCTCAGCAAAGTGACACGTCGCTCAAATTGTTCGTAATCACATTTGGAATATTTGAAAACAACCGACTCTGGAATTCTGTAATCTGAACTCTAAGGAAGTTAAGCTTTTTTTCAATTTGAAAGTTTAGTCAATTTTTCTAATCATCAGATGTATTAAATTTCAAAATTCGTTTAAACAAAGCAGAAAATTGTTCACTCTAACAATGATATGTAAATTAGATATCACTTTTGTTGGAATTGGATTTTTTTTCAGATCAGATCTGATCTGATCAAGTGATGATGAAGATTTTAAAACATTTAACTTTGTCCATGTTTGCTTGAATTCAGCTGGGAATAAAATACAATATCAGAGGGGTTTTAATTACAGAAATTTACCTCGTATGATTCGCAGAGACCACGGCAAGCAACCGTGGCAATTTGCTGGTGACAACTTCTGCCTTGGTTATCGATAACCGACGCGTTGAAGATGTATGCCACAGGGGCACATGGGATAACGTTCAACTGACGCTTGACTGTGATTTGGTGGCAACGGAGCAAGGGTAAAAATATGACGAAGTGCCAGTCGAAAAATTGATTTGCATGAACCATTGTTCTGGTACACTTCACTTTTTAGCTGTGCTGCATATTCAATTCACCACGACGGACCATTCCATTCATTAGCTAGCTAGTCACCGCTCATAGTTGATTTGTTAATAATATATGCTCAGATATGTTTTGCTTCTAAATTAAATATTTGTCCATCGACATGGCAGATAAACTTTTCCACAGAGTATTTATTTAATGTACGTTTTATTGCGTAAAAAGTTTTGATAACGTGCATGTGATTTGCAGAAAATTTTCAACTGTTGCATAGCATTTGATTTCTTTTCTGCAACGATATGTTCTTCTTCTTGTTGCTGTTATTGTGATTTTTCAATTTTGATCATTTAAGTGGAACTTTTCTTATAAATCAATCTTCTTTATTCAACTTAATGAAATGTGACAAACAATTATTATCGCGATGATAAGTGAAAAATTACAAACTGTGAATTTGCGCATCATTTACACTGGAGCAACAGTTTGAACACTTTATGGAATGAAAACATTATTACTATTGTGTAATAAATAAGTACTGTAATTAAAATTTCCAAAGACAACTTATTAATATTGTAAATGATGTTTTTTTCTCATGATTTATGAATCTTTTTTCTTCTTCATCGAATGCATTCATTTTTCATTGTCGGTTGAATTTTTCCCTAATTACGTATAGACAGCATGCGAATATTCGTTTCACTAGATGTGATGAATTCAATTTGCATAGGCATCTATTTTAATTTTTGATCACGTACCACTTTTAACCGTTTTTCAAAAAAGTGTAAAGCATAATTTATGGAAAAAATAGGTTACTTGGTGTTCTTTTTAATGAAAAATTTATCTATTTTTGCAATTTCTGTTATTACATCACCTCTTCTTCAAAAAAAGAAATTCAAGATTCACTCATTTCTGCTCTATTGGAATACTGTTTTAATTGAAAAATAATTACTTTTTTGTTGATTTTTTCATGTTTGTAAATAAATGTATTCAAATTTATTACTGATTATTATTTTTGGTTTCTTTTTCAGCGTATTAAGTTGGAGTGAATTTCAGAATTATTAATATGATAAAGTGTGCTACTGTGTTTCTGTATTTACGCTATTTACGCGTATTTACGCTGTATTTGTGTAGCCATTTACGCTTTTTTAAATTTCTGTAAATAAATCCTGAGCATCATTATTTCTACTTTACTTGTCAAAAGCTTGAAAAGCATCTTGCGCATCATGCCGTTTATGAATATATCGGATTTTTCTAAACGTGAGTTGTGCTTTATGGTTTGTTCAAGTATTATACCGGCTTCGGCAAGCTGGTATTATTGGAAATGTGTTTCACATCAACAGAATATTATTGACTTTTGGAATGTAAGTAGAAATGCTTTTTTATTCTAAGAAGTTGACACAAAGGCTGTTTATTTGAATTATACAGTTTAACATAATGGTATGCATATTTTTTTTATTTTTACATTAATGAAAACTAATGCATGAAATGATGTTGGACTGGATTTTTTAAATGTTTGTTGTTCTCTTATATATCCTTTATGTTTCATTTTTCAAGTATTCGTTGAAAATTCATGTTAGTTAGGCTATTTTGAGATGTAAAATATTTTGCACCAACGATGGTGACAATGGTAGTGGACTTTAAATGAGTTTATGTTGGAAAGAATTTGATAAAACGAATTGTTTTGTTGTTGAAGTTTATTGGAAATGTTTTGCTCTTATCAACTGTTGTTCTCTGGTAAACGTTTAGTTTTCAGTTTATGAGAATGCATATTCTATTTACAGTTGGTGTATTATTTTCATTTCCGTATCGTATAATAATTTGTGTTGATTTTATTTAATAATGATTTCAGTAAATATTTTCTGTAATATTGTAGAATTTGGAAAAACCCAAATGGGATAGTCTATTGTCGAATACAACAACAGCTCAAATAATTGACATCGTTGTTGGCATGCCACTTCCCGCATCGCATTATATGTTGTATAAATTTAGCGACGGTAATTTTTTTATAATTTTTTCTTTGAATTTCTGATTTTCATTCTTTTTTTCAGGATTTAAAACACCAATATCCAAATGTGCACTGGCATCAATGTTGATTTTTTACGCTACTTACGCCGCTTCAGCTCTTACAGTATGTTTTCAGAGACCTTATGTGTTAAATTTAGTAAGTTTTGTTTGTCACTTTCACAAACTTTTGTGTTCAATTGCAAACGGTTGTATCGTTTTAGTATAGGAAAATTGAAGCCATGCTTTGCTCGAGTGCGTCAACTGTAGCATGTTTTACGTTCCAAGTAAGCAAGTTGGCCGGACTGCTGATTTTGCCTTCGCTGTTCTGGTATACGTATAATGCGATATTCTTTTTGCAAACTCTGAAATTGAACAACTGATATATGTTTGTTGCCGATGTTCTAGTCACTTGAAAATATTGTTCATCATTTTTTAGCATAATTTGTTGTACTTGCTATATGTGTAGAGTAGTATAGTTTTTGTCTTGATTAAAATGTTTCTATTATTTGTACTGTGCTTTTTATTGGCGTGATTTCACTATTCTTTTTTGCTTTTCTTCCATATTCATTCACGTGAACTATTTTTTAATATTTTACAAAGCATCGTACAGATATGTGGTTTTCGCTGTTGTTGCGAACAAATTGGAAAAATCTTCTGTCAGAAGCAGAAAAATTGATAACCCATTCAGGATCATATTCAAGTTTACAATATTTGCTGAACAACGACGTCGCCAGTGTTACCCTCGGCGTGCGGAAATTGCTCGGCTCAAAGCATAAGCTGTTGAAAACGCTCAAGTGAGTAATATAATATATGAGTGAAAAATGTATAATTGTATAATAATTTGTTTTGTTTTTAATTAAATAAAAAAAGTGAAAAAAATGAAATTTGATACGGCTTTTGTGAAGGTATTTTCTCTACGACGGACACGAAGTGTTGAGAACACTGAGTGCGACAGTACTTCTCATATCGGACACGGTGAACAGTACGGTCGATTTGGCCGATTTGGACGATGGTCATTGCAAGGGTCCACTGTTGAACAGGTAGTTTATTTTTTAATTAATATCACGATGATTAATTGAATGTTTTCCGTTCAGTCAGTGTAGTCTTGCGGAAATTTGTGAAATCATCTACGCGGCCAACTTCATTCACAGATCAATTGTGAATCGTATTATTACCACCAAGCAAGAGCAAGAACATGGAGACAGCCGCCAGCTTTTGGCTCTTGGCAACAGAATGGCCGTGCTTGGTGGTGATTATTTGCTCGCCAACGCCAGTTTAGCTTTGGCCAACATTGGAAATGCCAAAGTGATCGAGTATGTATCCAAGGCAATTTTGGACATGTCACTGGCAGAAATTCCCAACGACGACGACGATACAGGCGGCGACATTGCCGAAACATTTCACTTTGTCGATCCCCAACTTTGGGAACAGAAAGCTTACCTGAGTTATTATTTGCGTGGATTGTTTTTTCCTTTTTTTTAAAAATAAATTCTGTTTACTGATTTTATATTATGCATTTTCTTTTTTTTGAGGTATCGCTAGTTTGTTGGCTCACTGTTGTTATTCAGCTGCTGAATTGGTAGATGCTGATGAAAATTTAAAATCCCTCTCGTTCCAGTTTGCAAAATACACAGCTCTGGCACTGACTGTATTGAAATTTGAATTTTCAATTTGATCGATCGATTTTATTGTTGTTTTTTTAAATGTATTTCAGCTCAAGCTGAGCATTGCCAGTGGTCCATTTCAAGCTGTCGATTCAAATTCCATAGTAATTAATACTATTTTTAATGGTAAAACAATTATAATTCACCGATGATTGGTTTGTTTCACTTTCAGCCACTATTTCCGACATTAGTTGCCAGCGGTGCTGTAATGGATGATCTGATGCGCAGGTATAAAACCACCGCCTTGGCAGCTTTAAATCAACTTCCACAGTGTCACTCTTCCAGAAGTCTGGGAACGTTTGTCAGCAGTGTCAGTTTAGCTGTTTGAAAGGTGATGCAAAAAAATGCACTGTTCATCTATATAGTTTGACTTGATTTTTTCCTTTCCGTTTTTCAATAAACTTGAATGCCTGAATGATCAGAGATTCGGCATATTTTGCATGCTGAAATGATTCATCCCAGATCATTGCTGACCGATGTTGTTGTTGTTTCAGATTTCCAAATACAATTCGAATTGTAATGTCATTTTTTAGAGATATTTTTTTGTTTTATTCTCCACTACTCATTGCACTGATTGCTAAAATATTTTCTACAGTGGTCTTTGTCAAAACTTTTTAAAACGGCTATTATTATTATTATTAAATTATTAATCTATTCTTTTCAACTTCTAACAAGCTTTCTCGAGTGTGGGAGAGAGAGAGAGAATGAAGAAGCCTTTTATCAAAAACATAATTGAAATATAAATTTTGAAATAGTCGGTCTGTATTGAAAAATAATATGTCTGAGAAATATTTGAACAGAAATTAAAAAAAATAATTCTTTTTGTTATCGATAAAAAAACTTTTGTTCTTTACTCTGCAAATGAATCGATAGCGAATAAACGAAAGCCATATCCTACAGGCTCGAGTTGAAACATCATTTCTTAGATGATTTTTTTTTCCACGGCAAATTTTAAGTCGATAATTGAAGCTATTTTGATGTGCGAAATAAATTTGCAACTGAAAATGTGAAATGTAAGTTCAAAATAAGTTCACTTTTTCTGAACAGAAGGCCTATCTATATCTTGTATCACCGGATAAATTGTTCCTGCCTATTCTTGCTTACACGCATACAGTCTTGCTAACAACCATTGAAACTAAAGCCACTTAAGCATACGTACGTATAGCAGTGGAATAAAATTTGCATACATTATCGGGTAAAAAGGGGTTCCGAACCAAAGGCACTGCGATGCAGTACTTAAGCAAACAATAAAGCAAATATTAACAAAGGCACAACTAAGATCAAAGGCATTAATTAGTTAGTCAGTCGTAGATGTTAATTGTAAGTTTATTCAACTCACAAAAATATCAGGAAATGATTAATTAAACTTTTTATTTATAATTTTTCAACAGAAAAATTTTAGCATTCAATTTTCGGAAAACATTTATTAAATTCATACCAATGCTACTTGCGCGTCATTAAAAGCTACAGTTTTGATTTGCTTTCAAGCTAGTCCTTTTAATAATAATAATAATAATAATAAGGAAGTAGGAAAATAACACTACAAAATAATAAACATATTTTTAAATTATTTAAAGCGTTTTATTTGATTATATTACAAAAACATATTTTATGTCATTTCTTGTCGACATTTGCCTAACCTGCAGTTCAGATTATGTTCAATTTTAAATAATTCAAACAGTTTAAAATAAGAGAAGGTGTGATGAAAAGGAATTTTTCTCAAATCAGTGCGTCATTGCACAGGATTTATTTAAATTTTTTTAGAACTGCACTGCGAATTAAGAGTCGAACAATAATAGACGTGCATTTGGAAAACGGTCCAGAATAATAAATAATTAAAGTCGTGGCTTGTTCCTAGCTATTCATTAGACTTTGAAAAGGCATTACTCTGTCAAAGTTCTTCGTTCTATTAAAGGTAATATGATGTGCTATTTGCGTAATTCACTTGCTCTTAATCATGCAACATTTCAGAATGTTCTCTTCATGGTCAGTTAGCTATTCAGTAGATCCGTGTGATGATCATCAGACAAGCAACGCGTTCAATTCTACTCTTTAATATCATCGATCATTTTAAAGTAGGATTTGTTTTTATAACTGAGCTAAGGTTCTGTGCAGGTATAGTATGTTTGCAGGACTTGAGCAATATGTCTGTTGAAAACTAACACATTTATTTCAATTAATTAACTTTCAGATCAGCTCAGTCGATGCTTCGATAGGAAATTGAATATCATATTAATACATATTTCATTTTGGTTGGTGAGAAATTTGCTCTTTAAATTGCAATTTAGCAATATTGGGATCTGTAAAAGTATTGTAAACAGCAACATTGTTTCAACTTTGTAATCAAAACGAATCGTTTTGAATATATGGTATTTCTGAACCGTTGTTAGTTATTATTGAATGAAATTGCTTAAATAAAAATTTTCAAAATTATCAGAATTGCTTTAATGCATAAACAAAAGCAGCACCAATTTTACTGGAATTAGAAGTTTTTTTTGGTGAGAAAATTTCTGTTTGAAAATTAATAAAATTGTTTGCCATGCACGCTTATCAAACTGTTTCAAACAGTTCCATCTCTATTATCTGAGTTCAAATAGCTTCTTTGTCATCCACGTGAATAATATGTGAACAAATGCGCCATCAGAAAGAGATGCTGCCGACAAAAATGTGGCTAATTTATTTGCATGATTGCGGGACATTCGAATTATTACGTTATGAATGTTTTGTTTTCCAGAAAAATAACAAAATAACTTGGCAAGTAATTGTCGCGCATATTATCTATATCATCATCAGTTGTTGAAACTTATGTAAAGGTATTTTTAAACGTGTCTGAACGACTCAGCAGTAGCGACAACAGGTGGATACTCTATTTTTGAATGTATTTCATATAGATCACTTTTGGGGGAAAATCTTTTTATTATATGTTTGCTAATTTTCAATAAAATAACCTTGCAATATTTCAGATCAATAGCATATTCAGCGTTCAGCTGCCACATGTGCTATTCAACAAAAGGAAGCAATTCAGCTTAAAACAAAATCACTAACAATTTCATAAACAATTATACATAAACACTTATTTAAATCCTAATAACACGAAAGAAATGGAAAGGTATTTAGATTAATGTAGGTTAAGAAGTTTCTAATAAGCATTCATGACTCAAAAGGGAATTGTTCTCCATTCTGCATATAATACTTTATTAAATTTCAAAGAAATCTTAATAACATTTAGCAAAGTTTACCATAATGTCTCTATGCCATTACGATCTGACAAAACTTATCAAAAATGAATTTACATCACCAAAGGCAAGATTATGCTATTGTACTTTGAATATTATGACTACTTCCTTGAGCTTGACCTACTTTTCAAAATGTAATCTTCATAGTTATTCATAGTCTTCATTGTAATATGTGTAATGAACATCATTCAAGAACATTCAAGAAATGAAGTCTCCTCTTCAATATCATCAATAGTTGAAAGGTAAGTCATTTTTACAACTGCACTAACGTTCTTTGTAGATATCACTACAGACAATATGTTAGTTGCAAATTAATGGATTTCAGTTTCGGTGACTAACCTACAGATCAGCTTCACCGTCTGGATGGAGAATATCTTTTATATAATCAACTATCCAAACTAATGAAAATCTCGTTGCGCTACGTAGCAACTTAGTTAAAATCTCATTTTAGAAAATAGGATTTATGTAAGAAATATTACGTTGCAATAAATGTTTAATTAAAAATATCGTAAATTTCATTGCAGACTAATTCTAAACCTTTATCATTGAATGCAGTAGGTCAAATAAAACGTTTGGAGTTCATGCAGCCTGTATTATATAAATAGAAATCAAGTAAAAAATCCATGTTTTTCTGTTACTACAAATAGTGTCCTTATTGCGTAAACCATTGACAATGTTGAAGTACAATTTAATTAAAGACCCTTCTATGCGACACTATCAAACATTTTATTTTTTTTGTCATTACAATTAGCATCCAAATTCGGTAGCTCGATGAGAGCGAAACCTCGAACCCGAATTGTATGAAAATATGGTAATAAATTTTGCATTTCCATTGATTCTTTTATATAAGTTGCTTCAAAGATTTTCGTATAGAATTTTCGTATTCGAGAAATCAAAATTTCATGAACTAAATACGCTTTGCTGTTTTGGGGACCGAAAAGCGTTGTTTCGCAGTATTTGAATTTTGCTTGCAACATCGATCCATATGGAGAGATTAAATTGTTTTGATAAGTTACATGGAAAACAACCGCGATTTTGTGGGATAAATGACTTTTAGAGTTGGCAAATTGATATGCTAATATACTGGGAATTCGCCGATGCAAAAGG
>NW_003526944.1:3651025-3664948 GCF_000181795.1 Trichinella spiralis
AATAAATGGCTTCTAAAATTTAAAGCGTTGCGCCATCTCATTACACATGACAGTGCCATCTGTAAGTTCCTGGAAACAGAACTGAGATACGTTGTTTTCAGCGACCGTAACATATTTAGCATTTGAGTAAGGTATGCATTCTAACTGAGCTGCTTCGTGCAATATTTTACTTGTTTAGCCAAACCATTTTTCCTTCATTTTCAGTCTGCTTTGATTAATTCGTTTGTAGTTGTTTTAGAACAAGCTGAAATGGAAATAAATCGTTCAACATACACATTTCTTATTAATTTATATTTATATAATGCATAGTTGAAATGAAGTTTCAGCGTTATTTTCCTTCAACATTGTCTAATACCTGAATGTCATGACGTACGATTAACATGTCTAAATTTGTTCAAAAAATTATCATTTCATTTAGTGTCATGTAGTTCATCATTTTTCTTAATCAAGTAGCTTCTCAGTAATACGAAACATGTCGTTCTTTGAACTGTTTTTCGCTTTTCAACTGTAGCTATATGTTGCATGTGGAAATGTTGTTTTAATATGGCAGTTTGCGATAACAATTGTATGACATTGTAATAATAGTAAATAAATTAGGAACTTATCACAAATAGCTGTCGCTACCCGTGGGATTTTCCAAAAAAGGTGAGAATCTCTTCAAAGTTCAGTAATTGTTATAGAACGTTAATAGGAAAATGCTGCGTATCATTCATTGCATTTGTAATAATTAAAAGCTGAAGTGCGTGGAATAAATATTGATAAATCCTGCATAATATGCAATTTTTGATTTTTTGAAAAATTTGATTATTCAACTGCCTCACAATTTTGACATTTATGAATGGAGTAAATGCAATATTGCATCCAATTTGCTTTTCTATCTGTTCCTTTTGACAAATTTTCATTTGAGATGCGCAATTAATCAAAGAAATTACGTTTAAAAAATCATAAAGTTTAAGGATGCTGTAAGCGATAAACAACAATCAGGAACAAATCTTATTTTATCAAGAAACTTCTTTTCCCTTGATTCTATAAAAATTTGCAATAAAATTTCACAAAGGCATGGTTGCGTTATTAATAGAGGAGCGCATGCTCGCTTGATTAACGTGGCTAGCACGAGCTTGGGCAAAACGTTGGAAGCGCACTGCTGTGCTATGAATTGTATGTTTAATGTTTTGAGCGGGTTGTGGTGAATATTCAGAAACACACATAAGATTAAGCTGATATGAGTCATTGGTTTTCTTGTAATTACTAATCGTTCAATTCATGAAATGAAAAGTACATCTCAGTAATTTCCCCATAAATGATTTGCGCTTCATATCTGAGAAGTGCTAGATATTACTTTGTCAGTTTTCCATTTTTTAATACTAAAAATTACTAGTTTCACGTAATAGTCTTGTACATCATCACATAAGTTTATTAAATAATTCTCATTACGAAATTCTTATTTTTTATGTTGTTCTGGATGGATTTTTGTATAATAGCCCTACAATCATCTTGGCCGTTGAATGCCGTTCTCTGCTATGCTTTAGCGTTGCGCGGGGCTTTATATGTATTGCACTTATTAATTAACGTGGCATGGTTACGTTATCAATAGCGTAGCGCTTGTTTGCTTGATTAACGTGGCTAGCTAATGCCTGGGCAAAGCGTTGAAAGATCACTGCTGAGCTATGAATTGTACGTTTAATGTTTAGAGCGGGAGTGGTGAATATTCACAAATACACACATAAGATGAAGCTGATATGAGTCATTGGTTTTCTTGTAATTACTAATCGTTCAATTCATGAAATAAAAAGTACATCTCAGTAATTTGCCCATAAATGATTTGTGCTGCATATCTTAGAAGAGCTGGATACTGCTTTTTCAGTTTTCCATTTTTTCATCCAAAAAATTACAAGCGTATTGTAATTATCTTTTATATCATCAAATAAGTTAATTAAATAATGCAGATTTCGAAATTCTCATTTTTTATGTTATTCTGGTTGGTTTTTTGTGCAATAGCCCTTCATCCGTATTGGTCGTTGAATGCCGTGCTTTGCTATGCTTTAACGTTGAGCGGGGCTTTATATGCATTGCACTTATTAATTAACGTGGCATGGTTGCGTTATCAATAGCGTAGCGCTTGTTCGCTTGATTAACGTGGCTAGCTCATGCCTGGAGAAAGCGTTGAAAGAGCACTGCTGAGCTATGAATTGTACGTTTAATGTTTAGAGCGGGAGTGGTGAATATTCACAAATACACACATAAGATGAAGCTGATATGAGTCATTGGTTTTCTTGTAATTACTAATCGTTCAATACATGAAATGAAAACTACATCTCAGTAATTTGCCCATAAATGATTTGCGCTGCATATCTTAGAAGAGCTGGATACTGCTTTTTCAGTTTTCCATTTTTTCATCCAAAAAATTACAAGCGTATTGTAATTATCTTTTATATCATCAAATAAATTCATTAAATGGTGCTGATTTCGAAATTCTCATTTTTTATGTTATTCTTATTGATTTTTTGTGCAATAGCCCTTCATCCGTCTTGGTCGTTGAACGCCTTGCTTTGCTATGCTTTAGCGTTGCGCGGGGCTTTATATGGCATTACACGTATTAATTAACGTGGCTTGGTTGCGTTATCAATAGCGTAGCGCCTGTTCGCTTGATTAACGTGACTACCACGGGCCTGAGCAGAGCGTTGAAGGCGCACTGCTGAGCTATTAATTGTACGTTTATTGTTTGGGCGTTTAATGTTTGGTAGCCAGGACATTGTATTGTTGGTATGGTAATGGTGATATTGTATGTCCGCATGGTATTGTTAAGCTAAAAGTAAGATTACCGTAAATAAAGGGCGGTTAGAATTTAGTCCACTGAAGACCAAACTGAATTTCGAACAACAATGCTGAACAAAAATATCTCATTTCTCATGCTCTCCCCCTGGGGCGCTCCTACGCCCGCCTGAGATGGGCTTCCACCAGGTTGAGAAACTCCGATTGGAAGTAATGAATCATAGCAACCGTATTTGCTGAATTGAAGCTCCATGCAAATTTGTGTGCAATCGCAATGTGTATGCTAGCGTGAATTCAGTTGTGAAAGTTGATAGCGTACTGTTTGTGGCGGGCGTAAAATGGGGATTACTCAGCGTTGACCAAAGAAAAATAGCAATGTGAATATCTGTATTTTCTTTATCACTTCATTTTTTATATTATTAATTTGCATTCTTATAATTGAACCGTAGGTAGAGGAGAACGGTGTGAAAACTTAAGTGAGCTTATTCTGCTCCGTTAGCCTGTTAATTCGTTAAACTTTGATGTAGAGATCTTCAGCTCATAATATGACTAAATTTGAATTGTTATTTATCGATCGCTTTATTAAAAGGCATATTATTACGTATGGTCTATCGAAAGGTTTGTTCATATTTATTCACAGTCGTCATAGTAATTTGTGTGTGGAGAACAGAGGTAAAGAAGCGCGATGAAGTCGCCTCTTCAATGTCATCAATAGTTGAAAGGTAAGTTATTTTTACAATTGTACTAACGTTCTTTGCAGGTATCAATGTACACAACATGTTAGTTTCAAATTAACGAATTTCAGTTTCGCTGACTAACCTACAGATCAGTTTCACTGCCTGGATATGTAATAATTTTTATATATAATCGACTATCCATACTAATTCACACCTCGTTGCGCTACGTAGGCACTTAGTTAAAAAACGTTGTTATGCATTAAGACGTAAAAAACGTTAAATTATATTGTAACGTTTCATTGAAAACAACCGCGAACATGTGGAATAAACGGCTTCTGAAGTTGGCACATTGCCTTTATTAATACACATTGAATTCGTCAGTTTGAAACTTTCTTTAAACACAACCAGGATGCACGAGTTTCCTCAAATGGAACACCTTTGGTATTTCAATGAACGAATCATTCAGCATTTCATATCTCAAACGGTACTTTTTGCATTTCAGCGATCGAAGTTTCCTTCATTTTTAGGTCGTTTTGATTAATTTGATGGAAGGTGTTTCAAATCGGCAGGAAATGGACATAGAACATTCGACATACTAACTTGATATTAATTTATGTCTTTGTAATCCACCAGTGATATCAATTTTCAACGTTATTTCATTTTTACATTCTCTTATCGTATGCTTTGCATATCTTTATTTGTTAATAAACTCATTTTACGCATTACTATGCTGTTCATCATCTTTATTATTCAATTGTCTTTTCAATGATATTAAAATTATGGTTCTATGAGTGTATTTTCGCTTTCCAGCACTCCTTGAATCCCCCTTATGTAAATTAACTGAAAATGCACTAGTTTGCGAAAACTCTAATTGGAAATGCAGTAAAAATGAATAAACTAACAATTGATCACAATTGAATGTCTCCATGTATGGTATTTTTTCCAATATTTTCAGATCTTCACTTATAAGTTCAGAACAACTAATGGCATATTTTTAGAAATCTGATGTGAATAAGAAATTGCTATTTTTGTAAATGAAAAGGAGTACTGCGGAGAATAATCGTACAGAAATTGTCAAAAATTCGCATTCGATGATGTTTGGGGAATTTGATAAAATATCTAGATAGCAAATTTGACATTTATAGAAAAGAGAAAGTTAATATTGCGCCAGAATTGTATTCTTTTCTCATTATTTTGTCCAAATCTTATTGGAGAAGTAAATCGAGCGAAGAAATTGCATTTTAAAATTTTGAAATTTTAAGGATGCTGTAAGCAATAAAGAAAAGGCAGGAACAAATTCAATTTGAAGTAGATAATTTTCTTCGCTCAATTCTTTAAACATTTGCAATAAATCTTCACAAAATCATTTTTTTGCATCTTTATTTATATTTTATGTTTTATTTCTTCTACTTCCATTCCCACTAATATCGAATTTTTTTGACTTCGCCGTTCTGCGAAAAATGGCCAAAAGTTTTTTGTCCAATGTTGAATTTTATTGAGTAGTAGATATTTAGAATGATAAATAATAGTGTTATCGAGAATTTTAGCGGAAACTGCATGGTACTTTTGGAATAAATGGCCTCCAACATTGTCGTATTGCACCTATCTTAATACATAGGAAAGTTGTCCGTCTGTAACTTCGTCGAAACGGAACTAGCATGCGTGATTTTCAGCGAATGTAATATTTTTTACATTTTAGTAAGGGATGCAATAAAACTGCACTGCCTTGCGCATTCTTTTACTTGTTTGTGCAATCCATTTTTCCGTCAGTTTCCTGCTCTTTTTATTAATTCGTTGGAACGTGTTTCAGAACAAGCTAAAATAGAAATAAATTTTTCACTATCCTCATTTTATATTAATCTGTCTTTGTTCTATGCTAGAATGAAATGAATTTTCAACGTTACTTTACTCCACCAACGATTAATGCCTGAATGTCTAACGTACGCGTCGTCTGACTAACATTGTTTAAAAAACTATCATTTTATTCCATAACATGTTGTTCATCATTTGTATTATTCTATTAGCTCTTCATTGATATTATACATGTCTTTTTTTGAATTATATTTCGCTTTTCATCTGTAGCTATATGCTGCATGTGAAATTGCGGTTTCACTGTGGCAGTTTACGAGTACAATTGTATAAAATTGTAATAAAAGTAAATAAATTCATAATTGATTATAACTAATTGTCCCCATCAATGGTATTTTCTCTAACCGTTTGAGATATTCAGTTTCAACTTCAGTAAGAGTAATAGAATGTTGCGAAGAAAGCGGATTATTAATTACATTTGTAATAATTGAAAGCAGTATTGGGCAGGATAAACATACATACATTTTGAATAACATGCAATTGAAGAGTTTTTATGAAATCTGACAAAACAATTAGTTTTCCAGATTGACATTTATGAAAGGAATAAACGCAATATTGCATGAAATTTGTATTCCTATCACTCCATTTTGCCTGAATCTTACTCTAAATGCGCAATTAATTAAAGAAAATAGGTTAACAAAATTTTAAGTTTTAAGGATACTGTAGAAATAAAAAAATAGGCAAGAACAATTTTTGTATGTAGAACAACCTTTCTCCCCTCGATTCTTTAAAAATTTGCGATAAATCTTCACAAAATAATTTTCTCGCATACTTATTTATATTGTATGTTTTATTTATCTTCCTTTTATTGTTACTAATTTCTATTTTTTTCGACTTCGCCGTTTTGTGAAAAATGGCCAAAAGTATTTCGTCGACTTTTTTACTTATTTGAGTAGTGGATGTTCAAAATGATAAATAATAGTGTTACAGAAAGTTTCAACGGAAACTGCGAGGTAGTTTTGGAAAAAAACGGCCTCGAAAGTCATCGTGTTGCCCCTAACTTAATAAATGGGAAAGTTGTCCGTCTGTAACTTCGTCGAAACGGAACTAGCATGCGTGATTTTCAGCGAATGTAATATTTTTTACATTTTAGTAAGAGATGCAATAAAACTGCACTGCCTTGCGCATTCTTTTACTTGTTTGGGCAATCCATTTTCCGTCTTTTTCCTGCTGTTTTTATTAATTCGTTGGAAGGTGTTTCAGAACAAGCTAAAATTGAAATAAAGTTTTCACTATACTCATTTTATATTAATATATCTTTATTTTATGCTAGAATGAAATGAATTTTCAACATTATTTTTCTTCAACAAGGATTAATGCCTGAATGTCATAACGTACGCCTCGTCTGTCTAAAATTGTTAAAAAACTATTATTTCATTTAATAACATGTAGTTTATCATTTTTATTATACAGTTAGCTTCTCATTGATACCAAACATGTCCTTCTTTGAATTCTATTTCGCTTTTTAATTGTACCTATATGCCGCATATAAATATGTGGTTTTAATGTGGACGTTTGAGATAACATTTGTATGAAATTGTAATAAAAGTGAATAAATTAGGAATAAATCACAACTAACTGTACCCTTTCAGGGTATTTTTCCCAATCGTTTGAAATATTCACTTAATGTTCAGTAATAGTAATGGAATATTGCTAGGAAAGGGCGCCGAATGAGTTACTGCATTTGTTATGACTGAAAACACTAGTGCCTGAAATAAATGTTCATAAATTTTGAATAATATACAATCGATGATTTTCTTTTGAGAAATGTGATAAAACATTTGGTTTTCAGGTTTGAAATTTATGAAAAGAATAAATGGAATATTGCATCAAATTTGCATCCTCATCTCTTCATTTTGTCTGAATCTTATTTAAGAAGCGCAATTAATCAAAGAAATTACGTTTACAAATTTTTGAGGTTTAAGAATGTTGTAGGCGATAAAAAAATTTCAGGAACAAATTTTATTTGAATGGTTTTTCTTCGCTCAAATATTCAAACGCTTTGTAACAAAGTCTCACCACTTGGCTTTTTTTGCATATTTATTTTCTCGCTATATTGTATTGCCCTTCTTTTCCTTCTGACTAATATTATATTTTACATTTATTTGTATAGCAATATCTCGACAAGTGCGTAAGAAGCAATAGTATGGCGATGTTCTTTGTTGTTTAATTATTTTTGCGTTTGATATATACAATTTTAAAAGGAAATCGTTATATCGACCTTTTTGTAAATATCTTGGGCTATTATAGCCTTCGCTGTTTTATGGCGAATGTCGAACAACTTGTTTTTGAAATTTCTTTTATTGATCAGCTAACATTCAAATTGCTAAATGATAGTATTATTGAGTTTCATCACAGACTGCCGATTTATTTTTAAATAAATGGGCAGCAAAGTTGGCGCATTGCCTATCTTACTAATTCATCTCTCTGCCCCTCTATAACTTTCTCGAAATGGCACCAGGATACGTTGTTATTCAGTTTACGTTACATTTCTGACATTTCAGTAAAGTGTGCATTCGAAATGAGCAGCATGGTCCATGAGTATACATGTTTGATCAATCTCATTTTCCTTATTTTACTTTCATGCACTGCAGCTGGTGTTCAAATCAACACTTTAAAATAAATTAATCTATATTGTATAATATTACATAAAGGTTGAATACTAACGTATTAGCTTTTCTAATTAGTAAAATGCTCCAGTGTAATGATGTCACCACGCTATTATGATTTAAAATGGAATGATTTCACCAAGGGCAATGTGATATTCTTAGCTTTTGGTCTTGAACCTGAGCAATTTTGAAGAATGTCATCGTCATTGTTATTTAGTTTATGAGTGTGTTCAGCAACAGTCAAGAAGTGCGTTCAGCACATCAACACGTTTAATTGCAAGTAAGTGATGTTTCATTCCTGATCTACCGTTCTGCTCTTATATGATTGACACTAAATAAAGTGTAACCACAGTTGGTGTCGCGGAATGCTTGTTTTCGTTATTATTATTGTTGTCCATCTGCATTAATACCTGCAATGTGCCTATATAAATTTAGATGTATTTTGCTGAATGATTCCGTGCTCCAGCTTGAAACGGACTCTTATTCTAGCAGTTCGTGGGAGGAATAATTTCTGAATGCACAGCCAAATAACTGAATAAGTAATTTGTCTTTAATCTATCGAATGAGTTATTATGTAGAATTCATTTGAAGCACTTTTAGCAATACCCAGAGAACAGTTTTTATCTAAAAGTATGTCATTTGAAAAACGGCGACGATTAATTAAAATCTTTCCTGCTCAAGTTTTCCATTATTATTAGGTGATTACGCTCTTATTACACCAAAGTCAATGTGATATGCTAATTATATTGTACACTTGCGCTTGCACAAATGTCAGAATGTGCTTGTTTTGGTCGACTATTCAGTATGTTAATGTGAGGACCATCAGTCAAGTTGCGTTTTCTATTCTACTGTTTAAATCATTTGTGATTCAAAAATAATTTGTGCTTCATATCTTATTAACATTCATTCTATGCTTGGTTTTCAGAGCAAAATTAATAATTTCCAGTTATGAGAATGAAAAATGGAATTCCTTTGGGAAATGTTTTGGAGAATGTATGTAATAAAATTGCATTGTCCATTACTTAACTAGTTCTTCCTCATTTCTTTTAAGGCTATTTATTATCCGCCTGCATATTTGACAGCAATATAAAATATTACGCATGGTGTGCAGTGTATAGAATAACAATTTCAAATTTTCCCAACTATTTGAATATACTAATATACTAATTGAACCCATTATGCCAATATACTACTCGAACTTGATGAAATGAATGTTCATACTATTTGCATTGGTGATCACTTCACATGCCTTTAGGCAAAAGGGCTTTCATTATATCAGACGAATTAATAAAGGTACCCTTTTAATTAACGCTGCTACGCGTTTACTCATCAAAAATTAGGCTGTTTTCTCAAAGACAACTTTACTTACTATCATACTATATTACAGAATGTCGCCTTAGTTGTCAGTCATTTTGTTTGTCGCCATATCAGAGGGTGCACAAATGTAATCACACTCTCGTGTATTGTCTATAATTAGAAGGTAAGTGATATTCCTCAATGTGCAGACATTCCATGCATGATTTGTCTAAGATTACTGATCGTTTTACCGCTATTGAACTTTGATTAACATTGAAATATTCTCATTTCTATATTACATTTCTTTCTTATAGCATCTGCATACACACAAGTACCACATTAATATAATCATTAATGGAGCCTGCAAGAGACAATCATCATTTTCTACATGCTTAAATTCATTTTCATATTATAAACAAGTAAGTGATATAATAATTATATGGTTATCTCTTGTGCTTGATGATGATTCTCGTCAGATAAACAGATATGTAATCGCCATGTTAAAAAAAGTAATTGAACGCGAATAATAGTGCATGATAATAATTTTAATATTCATGCGATTTGTTTCTAATTTTTAATTTCTAATTACTTTTTCAGGGCAGGAAGTGTTGAAAATGCATTCGTAGGTCTGACTGAAGAAGATGGTCAACATTTAAGTAGAAGACATTGCTTCACCTGTATTTCACTGGTTTTGAAATTTTGAAAATTTATACATATACATAACATTCAAGGTGAAAAATTAAAAGTGACTACTCCCCTGCAAATAAATGCTGTTACGTATACAGTAGCGATAATAAGGGCTGACTTGGAATCACTCTGTTTGAGCATTACTAAGTCTTCTGAAGTTCAAGCAATTTGCAGCCGTTTTGGAGTGATTCAAGAGGTCGGTTTCTTTTTCAAGTGGTCCTTTGAAAGATCTACAGCGCTTAAAACTTTAATCGTGAGGATGAATGTGGAAGGTGCGCTAAGAACCAAAAATACGGCCACCTTGACACGCTTTGTGAAACGAGATGCCTCGAGCGAAATAATGCAGTTTTGGCGTTTTTTAGTCTTTGTCAGTCATTAAGAGAGACTGCAGCACAGTGCTGAGTGGAATAACAGCGGCGGTGCCTCTAAAGCAGAGCAGTCACGAGTTGCACTATGTCGAGGCAGTTTTGTTATTTCGTTGGTGGTTCTTAACAAACTCCTTTTTTTAATCTTGCTGCTTTAAAAAACTCTCCTGGACTCTCGCCGTTATCTATTACAATGTTGTGACCAAGTGAATTCTATCTCGAGATTTGCAAATCAACTGAAAACGTCTTGGGTGATTTTATACTCTTCCATCGAAATATATGGAGGCACATGAGCATATCTAACGTTTCAAGAGAAAATAGAAAATGACCGTGTGGACACTTTTTTGGAGAACGTTATTCAGTAGTTCTTTGTCAAATTTCTTCAACACCGCAATAATGACGTGCGATTTAGTCCTCTTATACCTGGATTTCGATCACCATGATTTAAGTCCAATGATAAGTTTGATGGACACCTATTACAGATATATCGACGACCAAAGCGAGGTAGTGAAGTGTAAAATTACACGCTGGAAAAGAAAAAGAATTAACGTACTTCTTTAAGGTTGTACATCCTATACGTTTGATGCTCTCGCATTGTACCCAAAAGATTACTATCTGAACGTGTACTTATTCCAACAGATTTTCAGCAGTCACCCAACCGCTTGAACAGGTGTACAACTAAACTTTACTGTAGTGAAGTATTTGAAAAGCTAGTTGCGGACTACCATAAAGGAAGAAGAATTGAACGGACTTACATTATATGTACATTCATTCTGTTTTTTTAAGGATATGGACTGCATAATAGTCAAGGTTAGTTTCAAACGAAATCGAAACGTGTTATTCATTTGAAATGCAATTAAAATTATTAATTTTAAAGTAATTCTATCACGTGATTGAGATTCCAGTTTTGTTTAAATGAAAAAACGGCATTATTTCCTCGAAAGACTGTCATATATAATAATAAATGTGCATGACAAATCTTTTGTATATGATATCCGCCCCTCCCTATAAATTCAACTCTCCTTTAAGTATATTTTACAGTAAATGAAAGAATATAATTATTTCTTCTTACAAAATTTTTAATATGCACTTTTGTTTTGATTCCTACTCCATAATTTTATGCTGATGAAGTGTGGTTCGACTGCACAAGATTTCACGAGAAAAGAAATTTTTTATGCGTCATCCTCAACATCAGTAACTACAACTCATTGTGCCATTTCAGAGCACATTCAAGTGTTTATGAAAGTGCTAGTTAGTAAGAATCAGAAAACGGAGAAAACAGCTGAGAACAACACTTCCTACCACCATTTTATAAAAATTCGACTGCCAGAAAACATGAGTGAGGAGGTAAGAGGGATGGTGGGTGAATGAAGCAGTTGGAGTAAGGAGCTTAAGTGGAGGTTAGATGAGGGAAAGGTGAAGAAGAGGCTTTTATTGTCAGTGTCCGATTTATATAAGAATCAGACTGATAAGTTGGACAAATAAAACGCGTCATAGTGACAGCCAATAGGACGTGGGACAGAAATTTCCCTATCATAAAATAGGAAGAGTTTGCTGGGCAAATTCGTGCAAAATAATGAAGCCCGGAAAGTAAAGTGCATTTGTGGCGGCAACTGGAAAACTGTATCTGCTAATCAGGTTGAACTTATTGGTGGGCTAAAGCAGGAAAGTGAAGCATGGCAGAAAATCATCAGACGTTTTGTTGTTTGTAAACAACCACAAGAGCAAAAAACACAAACGACATTAAAATGTGTCTGGAAGTTAGGCATGAATCGCAAAGCAATAAAATAAAAAGTATAGGCGAATCTGCAGATATTAATGCAACTGGTGGCAGACGGCTTAGTTGCACCACAGTTTCATAACTGTCAGTGAAATAAATACAAGTCTCTTTTCACAGTAATGGCGTAATTCCATTGAACAGTTTCATCTTACATGAGCACAGAATTCAAAGCATGAAAGGGAAATAAAGCTGATAAAATGTAGAAAAGTAAAAAATTCTTATAATATTAAGCTAAACAATACAACAAAAATGAAATTACTTTAAGATAATTAATAATTGAAAATACAGTAATATGCATTGCCACATCATTTATATTGCTGATAATCAGGTTACTAGTTAATACACAAATAAGAGAAAAGCAAACGATGTATCAATAGCTATTATTTCTGTGATATTTGATTAACGATGGCGGTGCGTAACCAAGGTGCAAGTGCAACAATCTGCATTAGGTAAAAATTTAGCATTAAAACTTATTTCCTTGATGCTTTTCTACGGATGTATGTACATAAAAGTATTTAAGCATTTTTCTATTTGAAGATGCACAAAACTTAAAATACTTTTAAAGCACAGTTCTCAGTTTCGTATATTCAACGTTGAAGTTTTTGAAAAAGTCCATGTTTCAATTTGTTATTTTGCGTAATCATCTAAGTTTAGATTTAAAATTTTCATTTTCTTACGGCATTCAATTTTATTTTGAACTGAACCGGTCGAACATCACTAAGCGCATCTTGTTTTCTATTATGCAAGACAAAACAATATCGTTTTTATGCATAAATTTTTCTTTTTAATATCGCTTTAGATTTGTTTGTTAAATTTTATACCATGAAGACATTAAATAAATCAAAATTTTCATCTAGCTAATTCTGCTTGTCATAGGGCGCAATCAGTGCGCCAAATCATTGTTTATTTTTTGTTGATATTATGTTCGGATTTATATTGGAGTAGCATATTCAACTTACTTAAGCCGATTGATACGGCAGGTTGGGAAATGTCTGACTTTTATGCAAATAGTTGTGCTAGTAAATTGCCTTCATATTAGCTGTGCGCCAGCTAAATTGACATTGTTGACTAAGAGCATCGTCGAAAGGCCACTGAACAATTCATTATTGCGTTGAGTACATAGAAAGATATGCTTTTATATATTAAAGAATGTTATCTTATCAAACATGGGCGTTGTCTGGTTTGAATGCAAATTAGCATGCAATTTCAATTTGTTTGCTTTTGAGCTTATACATGACCTGAATAATGTTTGTTCAACGAAATGAAAAATACGTTTTATACTTGTTAATCAATAGAAATGAACTTTATGTAAATTTTCCTGAGGCTACTATTAGTTGCTCTAGAAATTCATTTCAAATGATTGTAGGCGAACGATGTGCGGCGAATGAGCAATGGCGTTTTCAATGCGGTGATGGACGGAGAAGAACAATAAAAACGGCTTTGTTTTTTATTTATTATAACATTATTTCATTAAATTAATTCTTCTACATTTAGATACAGAAGAATAGAAGATAAAAGAAGACATCCCAAAGACAAGGGTAAGTTAGGTAAGTATAATTCTTTGAGTTAGGCTAATTAGTTAAACTTCACTGAGGAGTTCTTGAGTCTGTAATTTATATAAACTCGAGCTGTAAGTTATCGAGCATGATTGTTTGTTAATTAGAGTAATTGGATGTAGATCATGAGTATTATTATAATTAATTTGAGTGGCTTTCCGCATTTGAACATGTTTCACGTCCCATGCCTTGTCGAGTTGAGTTTAGGGTTCATTTGCGGAAAGAGAAATGATTGAATAATTTGACGATCATTTCAAGGACATTTTGAGCATAATGAGTTTGTAACCTGCTTAGTTTGAGTAATAAAATAAG
>NW_003526944.1:3665782-3667321 GCF_000181795.1 Trichinella spiralis
TTTAACTAGTTCATTTGGCGTTGCACCTTTCATCAGTTTAGGCATTATACATTAGAAATTAATCTCCATCGAGAGTTTCCCCGTATAATCATGCTAAACAGTTTAAATTTGTTAACATTTTACACATTAATTCATTCATTTAGGAACTTAAATGATAAATAAAATATAATGTTCATTCATCTAATAATTGGGCAAATTCAGTTTTTGCTTACATTACACTGTTTTAAAGTAGAAAAGTTTATCAGTTTTTCATTTACATTTCATCTTATAAAAAGTTTTAATTATTCATTAATTTTATAGTGATAATAATATATTTTTAGTGTAAAGCGGTTTTTTACATTAAATAATGTAATGCCAAAGTAGATTTCTACTTTAAAACAGTGTAATGTAAACAGTTAAAAGGGATGCAATATGGTAAACATTAAATAGGCATAATTTTATTTATTAATTATTTGTGAATTAGCTATTGTTTGAATATAAATTTTTTACTTATAAAAATGTTAATCGGGGTCTCCTTTAATTAGGCAGTGGCAAAAGTAAACTTCGTATAAATGAAATAAACAATTAGCTTAGACAAGGTGCAACAAGTTTAATCTCTCTTTAAATAGGAATTAATTTTCCATAAATAGACTTGTTATTAATCCGTAACATGTAGGAAAACAAAGTATAAATATAAGATTAATTTTAATATGCTAATTAGAAAGTTTAAAATACAACGTAAATGCAACACTGAGTATTTTAATTTCTAATTAGGTTAAACAACTTCACTCGTAACAACATATTTTAGCAGTGAGAGTTTTTTAATTAATGATTAACATACAATGTAAACACAAAAGTGGGTCATAATATTTTATAATTAGGTATAATAACGTCACTCGCAATTACGTATTAATGCAGGGTTTTTGAATAGTTAATTAGAATGTTTTAACTGCAATGAGAAAAACAGCAACTTACAGTAGTCAGTTTTATTTGAAAAGATAAGTAGGCATAATACATTAAATCAAAAATGATGAGTTGTAAATCATACGGTAAGTATGCAAACATGAGTTGGTTCTGCAGGACAGTACATTAATATTGAGTATCAGGTGTGACGGCAATTTGATGTGCATGAGGCGGCAAGGCTTAGTAGGCGTAACGATTCACATCTGCCTGGCAACGCACGCCATCTAGTGAGGAAGCTACGTCTTCGGCGGATCAGAATGGCCATCTGGTCCGTCGAGGGTGGATCAGATGGATCCACCCAAGGTCATCTCGGCCCAAATCGTGAGGCCAGCACGTGGGCTAGGAGGCGATGATGCCTTGGGGGTCCCCGGGGCACGAGGGCGGGGGGCGGCGCGGGGGCGGTCGGGCTGACCGAAAGGCATGCCTCCACCGCAACCGAAAACTTTTTTTTTTATAAAAAATTTACAAAAAAAAGCAGCCTTCCCCCCCCGCCTGAATTCGACGAAAACGCGAAATCTTCCCCCCACCCTCACGATTTTTTCATGGAAAGCGCAATCTTCCTCCTCCCTGTAAAACAGGAAAAATGCAAAATCTCCC
>NW_003526944.1:3669033-3670295 GCF_000181795.1 Trichinella spiralis
GGTCGTTAACTTAATTACAACTATGGGATAACTTCGCCCTTCGAAGAACCCAATCCCAGACCTACAGAATTGGGGTCCCAGGAACTTTGTCTTCTCTTGCTCTGCTTCTGGGGTCCTCGATCTGCTTCGAGTCGTCCTCGATCTGCCTCGTGTCGTCCTCGATCTGCTTCGTGTCGTCCTCGATCTGCTTCGTGCCGTCCGCGTTTTCACCTTTTGTTTTCTTCATTGGTCATATCTGTAAAAATGCTAAATAATAAATCAAAAATTTTCTGGCTTTATCAATTTTCAATTTACTAGAAAAAGGAATCCAAATGCACATTTAAAATTAACTAATTTACTGCGCCATAATGAAAAAATTGACTTAGTCAAAACACGGCTTCCGATGTCTGAATTTCACGTTTGAAAATTGAAAAATGACCCACATAAATGGAACTCATCGCAAAATCTTTTCACTAAAATAGTTGCACACTGGCTGCGTACGCTGACAAACAATGTTAATCAAACAAAAAAAGTAATATACCATATATCTCTGATCATGCGAACTTTGAAGAAAATAAAATAAAGTTATAATTTGCTAAATTAACTTTCAATCTTTCTAAAGATGAAGTCTTCCCTAATGTTAATATGAAAAAAAAGTACAGTTTTACAGTGAAAAATATCCTTCTCATATATTACTAAGGTAATTTAATTAAACCAACAAATTACTTCACCCCATCGAAGGATCCTTAGCCCTGCTTTACAGAATCAGTACACACAAGAAATCGCATTTACCTCTTGTCTTCTATTGTTCTGCTTTGGGCCGTCTGTGATTTGCTTCGTGCCGTACGCTTCGGCACTTTTTCTTTGCACCATCCTTTAAACCTGTAATGATGATATTAAATCAAAATTGTCCTCGCTTTATCACAAATTAGAATTACAACAACTATAATAATTAACTGCTATCTAATTAAAAAGTAATTGTTTACAAAATGAGTATACAAAGTTTTGAAAAAATAACAAGCAGAAAAGTGGAATACTTGTCTGTAAATCTGAAACGGCCTTCAGCAGCTACTTAACGCCCGTAATGAAATGAGAGAACGTTCAACGATGCTACCAATTGCCACGTAAATTAAACAAACAAACGCAACCTTACTGATGATAAGGCAGCGTTATAGCGATAGTTATTTGCATAGTGTAGCGTTAGAAACCGGTTTTTAGTGCGTTAGAACTTTTGGCTGAAGATCAAATCAAACCTATCCCATGAAATATACGAATATATGAAA
>NW_003526944.1:3670305-3671580 GCF_000181795.1 Trichinella spiralis
AACAAACAAACGCAACCTTATTGATGATAAGGCAGCGTTTTAGCGATAGTTATTTGCATAGTGTAGCGTTAGAAACCGGTTTTTAGTGCGTTAGAACTTTTGGCTGAAGACCAAATCTAACCTAAGCCATGATATAATACGAATAGATGAAATGCACCGCTAAATTCTACCAATAAAGAAAGGACTATTTGAAAATTGAAAAATGACCTTGACATTTACATTTCAGTCAAAATATAAACTATGTAACAAAAAAGACCATAACAAAACAAAATTGACTTAGACAAAACACTCCTACGTATGTCTGAAAATTTTCTTAAATCAGAAAACCAAGTAGCTAAAATGAAGCTAATTTTAAATGAACAATTTTTGAGCAAAAGCTTGCTTATGGTCAATTGAAAGTGCACGTTAGCCACTGCAATGGTGATTTTCGAAAGAACATATTTCAATGATAAATAAACAATGAGTACACGTTGTTTTAATCAAACTTAACTGTACGGAAATTTGGCATTTATTAAGTCACTTATCATCTCATGTTTAAAATTCTTCATAGAAAATATATTGAGAAATTATGCTCAATATGGATTCTAAATTGCACTGTTAAGTGATTACAACTTAAAAATGAAAAACTGCCACTTACGGCAAAATGCATCGTCTTCTCATTGTTGATGTTCAAACTGTTTGGATGTTCATTGAAATATTAGTTTTCAAAAATTATTCCAAAAAATAATAATAAATAAAATTCAAATCTAGTGTTTAGCATTTGATATTGGTCTTCAGTTAATTTTCCAATTCAAACGCAGTGCTTCTATCCACGGACGGCCTCAAACTAAAATTATTTCCAATATGTCAATAAAGCGAACGACCTCGCATGCAAATTTTTATTTTGTTCATTTCTGCTGATAAATGAGGCCAGTGCATATTTTTCATTGCGTTTATTTACTTAACCCTTTGATGGATTGTTGGCGATAGGTACGTTGTTGGATTGTTGGGGTAGGCCCCACCCCACTTTAGAAAAACACGTGTAAAAAGCTGGGAGTATGTTCAACTTTTATGAAATTTATTTTATTGGATAGTTCGAAGAATTCTGTACATGATGGTATTAAAGCATTTCCAATTTTAATAATTTTTTAGCATTTTATTGGCAAAAAATGCGACAAAATTTTGGTTGAAAAATCGTCTTTTTTCAGTTTTTTTCTTCACGTGGACTTAATTTTGTAAAATTCGTGAAACAAATTACATTATTGAATAGAGCACGTTATTCTGCACATTTTGATA
>NW_003526944.1:3672491-3699780 GCF_000181795.1 Trichinella spiralis
CGGCCATCAGCAGATTTATTACGTCAATTTTGTTGAATTTTCAGCTAGAAGAGACTTGAAATTTATTTCAAATAATGAAATTTTAATCAAAATACATAAAAATAAATAAATTATAGATACTGAAATCAAAAAAAAATGTGGGATATCGATTTCTTGCTCAACACTTTTCCATATGTTTATGTTAAAACTATAGAAAAGGCTTAGATAAGCGAAGTCTTTTTGGAACCAAAAAAACGACTATAGACCTGAGTTTGGTATCAAAATGTGCAGAATAACGTGCTCTATTCAATATTGTAATTCGTTTCACGAATTTTACAAAATTAAGTCCACGCGAAGAAAAAAACTGAAAAAAGACGATTTTTCAACCAAAATTTTGTCGCATTTTTTGCCAATAAAATGCTAAAAAAATATTAAAATTGGAAATGCTTTAATACCATCATGTACAGAATTCTTCGAACTATCCAATAAAATAAATTTCATAAAAGTTGAACATACTCCTAGCTTTTTACACGTGTTTTTCTAAAGTGGGGTGTGGCCTACCCCAACAATCCAACAACGTACCTTTTAAGTTTACGATGTTCTGTAGACCGAACAAAAAATCCTGGAACATTGAAATTTTTTTCAAAATATGTCTTATTGTTTCAAAAGAGATGTCACAAAGCTTCAGACTATAAAAATGAAAATTGACAGAATGCGACGAAAAGAAAACCCCCTGGGGTGGGCTCTACCCCAACAATCCATCAAAGGGTTAACTAATGCATTCTGTTTGAAAAGAAAATTTAATTGTAACTTGGCCAAATATAGAAACACTTCTTATTACAGAAACTCTCATTTGATCTTTATTATCACGCATATTCTAAATACTAGAAATAATATAAATATAAAAAATAAAATGCATGCTCATTTAATATTATAAGCTGACTAGCAAAAGACCAGAAAAACTGATGCTTTGAGGAAACAAATCAAATAAAATGACAAATTATACGAATGACAATTATTTGAAAATTCAAAAATGACCTTGACATTTGAAATTACGTCAAAATATAAACTATCTGGCAAAAATACGCCATAACAAAAAACATTTTCTTAGACAAAACACGCCTCCGCATGTCTTAACTTTGGATTTGAAAATTCAAAAATGACCTACATAAATAAAAGTTATTGCAAAATAATAAAAAGTATATGGCTGCGCATTCTGACAAACAAAATTATCCAGAGAAAAACGCTTTTATGATGTACAATGAAAAGTGAATATAAAGTAATTACAGTGTTAAATAACTTATCGAATGGAAAATAATAATTTTTATTACATGAATAAGAGAAATAAATTGGCGCTTAGTGATATTAGATCAGTTGAATTCACATGGAAATTCAACGCCATGTGCAAATGTAAAGTGTAAGTTGAAAAATTGAGCTAATTCTACGGTTACACTACCAGGATAACTGCACAAAATAAAAAAATTGAAATGTTAATGATTTCAACCTTCAATTGCATATAATTGAGTAGATTTTGATGATAATGATGAAAAGATTTGATGAAAAATGATGATATAATTGCATCTATAAAAAAATACTTCTTTTAAATTGCTTTTTTGAACAATTCAGTGGTATTCTCTAGTCGAGTAGAACAAAATATTTAATACTGTAAATTTTCAACTTATATAAACCGTTTGGTGGGGCTTTGTATTAAAAGACGTAAAAGTATTTGTTTTCACAGCGTACTCCACAGTAGGACTAGTTTACCAGTAAATTTACGTCCAGTCCACGATCAAAAATTTGCATAAAAATTCTGGTAAACAAGTTGACGTTTGTTTACTTTGCAATTATAACTCACTAATTGCCTGAACTTTAAATATATGTACAAAACTTCATGTAATATTACTTTTTTGAGCAATTCAATGATATTTATTGTTCAGAAATAATGTAATAATTATTGTTGTAAAGTTTCGCACAGTCTGTAATTGATGAATAATACCACACAACATATGTAAATATAAAATAGCAAGGTAATAATGTGGATGATGTAAAAAAGAAATGAGTCAAAACAATAGATGTTGAGTATTCTATAATTTTGAACAATTTAATACTGTGATTCCTACAGATTCTTTCAATTTATGAATGATTGTTTTCTTAAAACACTGAAACAAAAGAATAACAATCAAAAGAAGTAAAAAATATTTTTGTAAAACAAATATTTGCCGAAAAATGAATTTCTGAATCAAAAGCATAATTCAAATTCAAATGCTTCATGAAAATAAAACGATCGCATTTTATTATTAACTTATGATATTTGCTGTTCTGCGTTGTACATTTGAGATGCTGAAGAAAAGTGTTAACTGAATGGCATTCCTCAATTTGCAGAGCTTTGGGTCTCACATTGCAAACAAGCCCATCGTATTATCCGGCATGGATAATGCGCAAACGTTCCTCATCACAGGATGAGCACAATCCAGCAAATCAACCAACAGTGGAATACGAACTTGCGGACGTTACCACTGCCAACGATTATGAAATAATCATTGTATTTATAATAAATCCAAAATATTATTTTATTATGACCATTTATTTTTCATTTTTAATTCATACGCTCCATATACAGTAATCTGACAATTCTGTACTGCTTGCAGATTGGCTACTGGTTGCCGGATAATATGTTCACTTTGTAATTGTGCAAAAACTTGCAGATCAAATAACTGTACAAAAGAAACAGCAGCGGATTCATCTGATTACAAAGCTGCATATCTGCCTACCAATTATGCGCAAACCACCAAATCAAAGACTAATGGAATACGAACAAGCGAAAGTTTCGACTGCCATTTGGGATGAAATAATTTTCATATTCATAATTAGGCAAACTTAATATTATTCGCAACCTTTATTTTTCATTTTTAATAAATTTGTTCAAATACATGATCTTTAAAAAAGAAATATCATGTAAAAGAATTAATTTTACAATGAAAATTAAAATTTACGTACAGCATGAAAATTGAAATATTTCATTTTATCATTTAAATATATGATTTTTGCAATTATCTGTATGAAATTGATTTCAAAAATTTAAAACGGTAGAAAAACGATGTCGTTGGAGTTTTAGCGAACATCAGTCTCAGGTAATTCGAGAACCATGATGCTGATCGCAATCCCGCTCACTGTTATCTTAGTGCCCAGTAGTGGGCTGTATAAAATTGTGTGCAGTGCGATACTGAAACCAACACAACAACCATCAGTGGAATACGAACATGCGGACGTCTCCACTGCCAATACCAATAAAATATTTTTTATATTTATAATTAATACTATACAAATTATTGTTACCAATTAATATTTTATTTCTAATCTATTTGTTTAGAATTTTATAATATTTTTATTTAAATAATTACCATTCAGATTTACTACAATTCCTTTCTTTCATATTTGAAATTACGATTATCATAAAAAGCACAGTTTTGCTTTTGATAAGGCTTTTTAGGAACAACAGAGTGAAAATATAAAAACTAAAATATCGAAATGTCGAATAAAAACTAAAATATCGAAACTATGGATACAACGTTTGTCTCTCTTTGATTGGTGTATTATTCCTCAACCTTCTTATCGGTGATTTGGCAATTCACATACTGTTTATTACTACATTTTCAATTATTAATTATATTTCTATGATCTTATTTTTCAAATATAATTTAACTTAATTTTATAGCCATTTTTCTCTTTTTCATATTTCATTTGCTTCTTTTCCAATCTATGGGTTCCATTCAGTGTTGTATAAAATAACAATTCCGGTGCAATTGTGTTTTAAATGTTAAAAAACTTTATGTGCAGTATGAAAAAATAATAGAAACACATTCCAATATTAGCGTATGTAATTTTTGCTATTTTCAGGAAGAATGTTTCCAGATCTTTCATCATAGTCATTGATTTATGTACACTTTGTAAGAGTGCACATACCAACACATCAACCACCAGTGGAATACGAACATGCGGACGTTTGCACTGCCAATTGCAATAAAATAATTTCTGTATTTATAATAACTTCAAATTATGATTATTATCATCATTTATTTTTAATTGGTTTGTTTAAGTACAACGTATTAAAAAAGGAAACATTTTGCAAAAACTTCATTTTACAGTCATAATTTAAATTTACGTGCAGTATAAAAAATAAAAAATTACATTCCATTATTAACATATGTAATTTTTGCGATTCTCTGAATGAAGTTTTTTTGAAAGTTGAAAATTGTAGTGTGCTAAGATTGTATCCAAGGCCGATTCAACATTGATATGTTCCAAATTCATGAAGCGAAGCGTGCTTGTTTATACTCAAATCGTGTTGTACAAATCGATTGACCAATTTTAATTAAAATCTTGATGCTTGTCCGACATTCCCTCAAAATAATATTCAATTCTGCTCTAGCTGTACATCATTAGCTTACAATTATTTGAAATAAAGCTCACAAAACAAAGAGCAATATTGAATTTGTTGCGAATTTTCATGTTGTTCATTGATATTGGTACAGACAGAAAATAAAATATTGCCACGCGGCATGCGAATTCCCAAAATTTTATTTCATGTCTGATATTTAATTTTTCGTTCTTTATGAAAATAATTTTTCGTTTAAGTAAAATTCCACTCTTCTGCGTAGTGTTTTGCTTAAAAATATTGTAATTGCATTGAACAATTAGACGATGTTGATTTAAAAAAACAGTTTACAATGACTCTCAAATCAGGCCAGCGTTGAGTAATTTAAAATTAAAAATGACCCAGATAAGTGAAACTCATGAACACAAAAAATTGCGCGCCACTACTTCAAGCTTTGTGACAGTGCGCAAGTATGAAAATGCTCTGGTCAAGGCTTAACGAAGAATTTGCTGGTTTATGCGTGTTTGAAAATTTGAAACTTTGGATTTTTAAAATTCATTTTTGAATTCATTCCATTGTAAAATTTATTGCATTTCTTTCTTTTAGTTTGCATTCCAATGTGAATTTGAACTGATCATTGTGATGACGAAATTACTTCAAATTATTTTTGTTTTATGTTAATTTTTATCATAATCATGTAATTTTGCTTGATATGACAGTTATTCAAGTAGTGAACACTTTAAACACGAATTAATGTTATTGTCAATATGGATTGATAACTTGCTTGTCTATGTGCATACTGTAGAATTTGAAGTTAGTGGCTTCATGATATTCCGTACTTGTAGTTTAGTGGGAGTGTTTTTTTTGGTTAAATTACATTTTTGTCAAATAATGGTATTGAAAGAATTATCGATTTTGATCGCTACAATCTGACAACAGTTTCTCGGATTAGATTGACTTTTATCAAAGTATATTATATTCAGTATCTATTATCGATCTGCGCGATATGTTTATTATTTCTAAGGTACTATGAAACATTCTACAAAATTTAACATGTTACCAAAACTTGAAGATCTGAGATGATTTATACTTTATGTTGATTATAGGTAACATTCTTCCTTGATTATTATATATTATACAGTATCTTAGATATCACAATTTTTATTTGGCTTTATTTTATGTAGTTTTTTGGAAGGACTGAACAAAATGTCTATGTCTAAATCATCCAACACCTATAACCGTATGAACTGGGAAGATGCAGTAAGTATTTAATTTATCAACGTGGCCATGAAAATTGAAACAAACCGTTATCTTTGTAATAATTTTTGTTTTTGGTAAATGTTGGTTGTTTTTTAATATAAAGTGATTATTATTTGTTGTTTTTATGTTGTTTTTGTAAAAATAAATTCATTTTTATGAAGTTATCGGTTAAATTTTTCTCACTTATTTCAGATAGTAAGGTATTAAGGATTTTTTGATTGTTATGACCTGGATAGCTGTAAAATATTATTAACTTTGTTTTCAGGAGTTTCCCATTTTATGTGAAACATGTCTTGGAAATAATCCTTATTTACGCATGGTAAGTGTTTATATAAAATTTAAGTGTTTAGACATTTTTTAAATTGAAATTTACGTTGGATACTTTGTAAGTGTTTCGATTTGTTATTGTTTAAGATGAAAGAAAGATATGGAGGTGAATGCAAAATTTGCAATCGGCCTTTCACAATATTTCGCTGGTGTCCTGGACGTAATATGCGTTATAAAAGAACAGAAGTTTGTCAGACATGTTCAAAATTAAAGAATGTTTGTCAAACATGTCTACTTGATTTAGAATATGGTAAGAACATCTTGACTAATTATTTATTGTTTAAATGAAATTTATGTAGCGATTATTTTGTAACAGAATGTTTACAGATGTTGTTTTTGTTTTTTTAGGTTTGCCTGTTCAAGTTCGGGATTATGCACTTGGTGTCAAAGATGATATCCCTAAAACAGGTGCAAACAAAGATTTCTTCATTCAAGCAGCGCAACGTGAAATTGATAAAAGTGATGGAACTACACTGGCTGGTCCTCTGGCAGAGTTAGTTGATCAGCGCCCAAACGAATTACTGAATAAATTAGCTCGAACAAATCCATATTATGATCGTAATCGTCCTCACATTTGTTCCTTTTGGGTGAAAGGTGAATGCCGACGAGGTGAAGAGTGTCCTTACAGGTTAATTTGGTGCTTTATATATAAATATAAATAAATAAATAAATAAATTTATTTATTTATTTTCTGTTTTAACTTATTATTATATTTTAAGACATGAAAAGCCAACCGATCCAGATGATCCGTTGTCGGTGCAAAATATAAGAGACCGATATTATGGGTCTAAAGATCCAGTAGCAGACAAACTGTTAAATAAGGCTAAAGCGTTGCCGGTTCTTAAGCCGCCCGAAGATAAAACAATAACGACGATTTATCTCGGAAATATTGGAGATGATAATGTGATAACTGAGGATGATATAAAGTTGGTGATAAAATTTATTGATTTATTTACAAATGTTTTGATTTTTTAAATATAAATTTAGAAATTATTTTTATCAGTTTGGTGAAATTCGTAGTATTGTCATTCTGTCAGAGAAAGGATGTGGTTTTGTGCAGTTTACCACACGTGAGGCTGCCGAATTAGCAAGCGAGAAAACATTTGGTAAGCTGATGATTAAAGGCCGCCGAATAACTGTTCGCTGGGGTCGTCCACAATCTCAGCAAAATGTCATTGGACAACTGGTAGAATCAGAACATCCTACCTACCAAGATGTACCTGGATTGCCAGGAAGTAGGTTTTGGCATGTGGTGTAAATTGTGAAATCTTCATTGTATGTTTATTTTACAGATATTCCGAATGTTGATTTTTTGGGTCCCAATCCTCCGGAGGATTTACCGCCGAAAAAAGCAAGAACGGATGCAGGCACAGCGCCTGGCTCTTCACGATATCCGACACCGTCCTTCCACTTCCCCCCTCCATCTGTTATGCCCGGTAGGTGAATTACGCTTACGTACGATATTATAATCAGTTTATGGAAATATTTTTCCAGCACCACCTCCTGGTTTGCAAATTCCTCCTCGTTTTGCGCCGCCGCCGCCATTGATTCACCATCGTCCAGTTTTTCCGTTGAATGTCCCACGCTTGCGTCCACCAAGAGAACCGAAAATTCCCGACCGATTTCCCATTTATTATCCCAGTCAAGATCCATATCATTTGGCATCGAAGGATTTGGGGGATTAACATACTAAAAGAAAGCAATTATTATGTATTAAGTGTTATTTTTATACTGTTGGTTGTTTCTGAAAATTTCCGATTTTAACTACCGGATTCCAGTTCTTTGTAATGAATTAGTATAAAAAGTGAAAAGTAGTTAAAAGAACATGATTTTTCAAAATTTTTGATTTTTTGAAAATTAGCATCTCAATCCTATGAAAAAAAAACGTAAAAAACAGATTTCAGGACACATTACTTGACTTATGGCTGTTTTGTTTAAAGTAACAGTATTCAAGCGATGCCGACGATATACCAGAATTTCACCGATAGCTGTTGTAAAATATGAAAATAGATTTCAGTTACATCTTGTTTACAAAGTTCAGTAACTCACAGCTCATGGTGAAAATTTTCCCAGTTTCTATACAAGAATAGTATAATAGCTTTAATGGAAAACTGAAAATATTTGTTTTAAAAGTCGAACAGGTATAAAAGCATGAGAAATTTCCACATAACTTTTATGATGAGAGAATTTTGAAAGTTGAAACTATTTACAATTAGTAATTGCCAACGGTATAGTTGTCTGGTCCCAAAATAGCATTAAATAATAATATCAAAATAAATAAATTACACCCATTGTTTGCTAACAGGAACAAAGACTGTAAGAATGACAAACTCGAAAATGCGCATTTTATTTCACGAATAAATAACTGCTTTTTTACAAAAATAAAATCCTCCACTGTAACATTATGATAATAAGGTGTTAATGAATATTTAACGCAATTCCATTGTTTCATTCTATCGTAGAAGAATGTCAGATAAATTCAAAATTAATAAATTAGTTTCAGAACAATGATTTTGAAAATACTGAAAAACATCAGTAAATAAAGGGAGAATTATTTTTGAGAACTTCAAATGTGTGCAGTTTGGACAGATACACTGATTCAGTGATAAAATACTCCAATTGCTGAAACGTGGCGCATCACGCATGTCTAATATTGCTGACTTGTTTTACTGACTATTTGTTTGTGGGTGTTCATTAAATTACTGATATCCAGTGATAGACAGATTGAATAGCGCTAAGTTCATAGCATATATCATTTGTCATAGATAACTTATTATAATCTCAGAATTTGTTTTTTGATATGATCAACATTGGCGTTTATGAAAATGGCCATGTTTAGACAAGAATATCGCACAGTTGAAACTGACTTCAGTTGAAACTCTGCTAATTTATATACAAACCTAAGAATTAATAAACAGTTTAATATTGATGGAGATGCAAAACAGTGGCCATAAAATGAAATATTTTGCAATAAGAAAGAAAAGCACAACTGTCAACTTAATTTCTCAGGGCATCGCGAAAACTTGAAAATTCATAATTTATAAATTATAATTACTTACTTCAAAAAAATAGGATAAGGAATTTAATACCAAATGCAAAGTAGTAAAAGGATTGAAATGAATATATAAGCTTACAATGGTACGGAATAATTAGAAATGAATTTGTCTGAAAAATGCTCCTCTTCACTTGAGCCTAATTGAATGAACCTATCGCAAACATAATTTATTTTAAAAATTTACATGCAACAAAAACTCAATTCTTCAAAAAAATGTAAAATATGAAAATATTCAAACAAGTTTAAATAATATTACAACAATACATGGAATTTTTTATTCGTCGACAGGCGGCGACACAGTGCGCGATGATTTCGTCATCCACTTTTCGCGCCTATCATTTTCATTTATCTAGGTTAATTTTGAATTTGAAATTACTCAACGCTGGCCTGATTTGAGAGTTATTGTAAACTGTTTTTTTTTATATCAACATCGTCTAATTGTTCAATGCAATTTCAGCATTTTTATGCAAAACACTACGCAGAAGAGTGGAATTTTACTTAAACGAAAAATTATTTTCATAAACAACAAAAAATTAAACATCAGACATGAAATAAAATTTTGGGGATTCGCATGCCGCGTACATAATTTTATTTTCTATCAGTAAGCTCGATCCATTTATACGATTGCGTGACTGTTTCTGTCTTTCATTACCAATAGAAATGAACGACATGAAAATTTGCATACGAATTCAATATTGCTCTGAGCTTGATTTCAAATAATTTTAGGCTGATGGTGTACACACAGAGCAGAATTGAAGACGGTTTAAAGGGAACGTCGGACAAGCATCAAGATTTAAATTCAAATTGGTCAATCAGTTTCGGCAATAGTACAAAACAGTTTACATGTAAATGATGGAAAGTCGGACATTTTCTTGTAAGTTGCATTTTATTATTGATATATTGATTGATTGAAAATATTGGTGAAAATAGATGTTGAGAATGTTCATGTTTAACAACAGTTTGTTAAAGTGTTTAGATTTTATAGTATTTAAACATATTATGAACGAACATGATATTATATTATGAACATATTAATGAGAATTTATTATTCAGAACCAATTTGAATTCAGCGTTGAATATGAACCTTTTGCGCACACTATGCAAATCAGCGTTGTTTAAAAATCGTTTCTTTGGTAACACTTTTTGTTTATTCAACATATAACCGGTCCAACTGTGTTTTATTTTATTGATTTTTTGAAGAACAAAATCGCGTAATATTTTTTCCAACGATCATGACTAAATTGTAATTTTTTTTTCATTTCGATAATTGAATAAATTCAGTTTAATGAAATTCAATTATTGTAAGATAATATTATCGATGACATGGAGTGTAGTGATATAAATTAAAAGTATAAAGATGATTTATAAAACTATGAAACCTTTTTTTGTATGAAATGCATTTATTCATTTTCATTTTGCATATTTTATAACACGATGTGAACAATGTCATGTAATATTGAGAGAAAATAATTTTCACTATTGGCTAATTTTTGCTGTTGGAATTTTTCCCAATTTTAAACAATACTTTAATTATAACTGAAATGAATTACAACAATAATAATATTAGTCAGCAACACGTATGTAAATTTTTTACAAACATTTCGATATTTTAGTTTTTATATTTTCACTCTGTTGTTCCTAAAAAGCCTTATCAAAAGCAAAACTGTGCTTTTTATGATAATCGTAATTTCAAATATGAAAGAAAGGAATTGTAGTAGATCTGAATGGTAATTATTTAAATAAAAATATTATAAAATTCTAAACAAATAGATTAGAAATAAAATATTAATTGGTAACAATAATTTGTATGGTATTAATTATAAATATAAAAAATATTTTATTGCAACTGGCAGTGGAGACGTCCGCATGTTCGTATTCCACTGATGGTTGTTGTGTTGGTTTCAGTATCGCACTGCACACAATTTTATACAGCCCACTACTGGGCACTAAGATAACAGTGAGCGGGATTGCGATCAGCATCATGGTTCTCGAATTACCTGAGACTGATGCTCGCTAAAACCCCAACGACATCGTTTTTCTACCGTTTTAAATTTTTGAAATCAATTTCATACAGATAATTGCAAAAATCATATATTTAAATGATAAAATGAAATATTTTAATTTCATGCTGTACGTAAATTTTAATTTTCATTGTAAAATTAATTTTTTTACATGATATTTCTTTTTTAAAGATCATGTATTTGAACAAATTTATTAAAAATGAAAAATAAAGGTTGCGAATAATATTAAGTTTGCCTAATTATGAATATGAAAATTATTTCACCCCAAATGGCAGTCGAAACTTTCGCTTGTTCGTATTCCACTAGTCTTTGATTTGGTGGTTTGTGCATAATTTGTAGGTAGATGTGCAGCTTTGTAATTAGATGGATCCGCTGCTGCTTTTTTTTGTACAGTTATTTGATCTGCAAGTTTTTGCACAATTACAAAGTGAATATATTATCCGGCAACCAGTTGTCAATTTGCAAACAGTACAGAATTTTCAGATTACTGCTAATGCTGCATTGCTTCTCCCATTATCTGGGCTTCTCAGCTTTCGGGTGGAGAATCAAATTGGTAAAACACCAACTATAATTACCTTAGCAGATGCAATTTTTCACATCTCAATTGAGCTTAATTCAAAATAGCAAATATTATGCGTTAATAATAGAAAGTAATGTTTATATTTTTATCTGGCGTGCAAATTCCAATTATGATTTTGATTATAAAATTCTTTTTTTTGGCAAATATTTGATTTTCAAAAATATTCTTTAATTCACTTGATTGTTTTTCTTTTGTTTCAGTGTACCATGATAACGGTCATTCATAAACTGAAGGAATTCAAAATTAATTACAGAAGTGTTGAAAATGCAAAAATGCTCACCATCCACCGTTGTGACTAATTTCAACTTTATCCCTTCTGGTTTATGTGTTTTTGCATAACATTACCATTTATATTTGCATATGTTGTGTGGCATTTTCATCAATCGGCAAATCAGGCAGTTTCCTGCTGACATTTCCTATTTCAAATGTTTTCATATCTAAAAGTAAGTTTGCATGTGTTTAATTACTATTTGTACTTATATTATTTTTTATTTTTGATATTATTCACAGTTGATCAATTTGAATAACAGCTATTTTACTACTCTATATGAATTTTATCTTTTCCATATTAGATAATGTCAAATTATCAACTTTACCAAATTAGGATTTCATGAATTAAACATTGTTTAACCGAATTCCTCGATAGAGAAAATATTTTATCATGAAATCCCGACCAGTAATTAATGACTAACAAATGTTTCAAGCGATTGACCATTTCATTTATAATCATCAATTCTTGACCAATGGTCGTTTTGCTGAAGTTGAAATAAAACTGTAGTTCTTGCTATTAAAATGCAAAATGCACGGAGAACGTTATCCTACACATAGTTCATGCGTTTAATATGAAATGAAAAATTATGTAAATTACTAAATTGAAATGCATGAATGCTTTGTTTTCAATGAATTGGTTTTTCAGCTGCTTTCTGCCACTGAAAAATCGAATATAAGCTTCTTGCATTTTTTGATTTTTATGGATATTTTTAAATACAAAAATGAAAAATGAGTTAATTATATTTTTTATGCTGTTGTATGTTATTTAATGATTTATTTCTACTTTTGGAGAATGCCCATTGGTCAAATTTCATTTGATAACTATCATTAGGTATTCATTCTTAGCTGAATATAGGAAGCGACATTTAATTTCATGCATATCTTTGAGAAACTCCCCTGCGATTTTCATTTTATGAAAGATTAATTTGGAATTGTTGATAATTTTATCGCCGAATATTGATATGAATATCAACATCGAATAATATATTTGCGTGAAAAACATATGCAGTAGAGAAAAGCATAATTGCAGTTATTTGCAATTATGCTTTTCATAAATTCGGAACTATTCATAAGATTGCATGATGAATTCTGTCTCTTATTAGCAATAGAAATGAACGACATAAAAATTTGCATGCGAATATAATTTTGTCCTGTTCTCTGTGAACTTTATTTGAAATAATTGTAGGCTAATGGCAACACAATTGAGAACGTTTTCAATGGCAAGCCCTGTAAACAACAAATTTTTTTATTCAAATTGGTCAGTCACTTTTTACAACAGTACAAAACAAATATCTCGAAATGATGGAAGCTTGACTATTTTTGTAAGTTGCATTTTATTTTATAATTATTGAAAAAAGCATTACGCATTACAAACAACTGAAATCTGTGTAACATTACATGTTTAAGATTAAGAGCAGTTTATTAAGGTATTTAGATTTTTGAAAAGAAAACAAATATATTATAAACGAATTATTATTAATAAGTAAAATACTTTGATAATGAGTTTCTGCTAGAAGTTGAATTGAAATGAACATTTTCATTCGTATGCATTGTAATTTGCATTGTTCTTATCGCCAGAAAAAATTTTTCTTTACAAATTTTAAAAGTAACAAAACAAATGACAAAGAAATTCATTATAAATTTAGCCAACATCAATTATGCGGCGCAATCAGAATCTATTGCAAATGAAAGCGACTGAAATGCATATACTGAGTATGTAAACAAATTTACTCTTTTTTGATTGGTCTATTTTGTTGCTACACTCACATCCGTATTTGTATATGATGGAGAAGTTTCATTTCAAGTGATTTCAGTTAAAATTGGTATTTCTGTACACTTCACTTTTATATTATTTATAATAAATAAGAAATTGTGATAATAGATATTATTATAAAAGAATAATTTTTATTTTGTAAAACTGATCCATTCAAGTTTACCTATACTTCTGACAGCAGGAGATTGGGATTTTATTTTTCAATTTATATCCATCTTACTGAACCTGAAGCATAAAGCCTGAGCACTTTTTCTTTTGTTCACATTTATTCAACCAATATGCAAATTGAAATTTTTTAATGTTTTAATTGGAAATGTATAGATTTTCAAAGTAAATTATCAAATTTTGTCCAAAAGCGGAAGTTTTATGATTTTGAGATTTTATTTGCCATTTCTGCTGTCATCACAAGCAGTTAATGAATTTATCATTAGGTTTTGTATTTTTTTTTGGCTTCAAAGTTTCAGATATTTTGAAAATGTTAATGGAACTTTGATATGGTTGCAGAATGCTTGAAAAAGTGATACGAAAAGTCAGTTTTCTTATCAAAAGCAGCTCACATATTTCCAATGTGACAGTTTGCTTTGTTGAATAAGTTGATGCGCAAACACTTTGGAGGGCAATCATGAACAACGTTTCTGTTGACATGTTTGCACTTCCCTATCTGAATTGAACGTTGGAGACAATTTTTGCATAATAAGCGCATATTTCACATATCCTCAACGTTCTTCCTGAGGGCAGTTAATAATCGCACCAAAATTTTATCTTTCTTCTATAATGTGTTTCACTTGAGAATTTTGTTACCTTTTTATTAAAATCTTCTTCACGTGTAGGCATGATAATTTCTCAGCAGCTGAAAATGATCATTTCAAAATGATTTGCATTATTAGCAATGTTAATTGAAATTTTTTAAATAATAAATACCAGTTATTAATGAAATGAATATTAGGTTAGTTGGAAAAGTGAATAACAAAACATTGCACTCACATTCACATTTACAATTAAGCCAAAGAATTATTATTGTTGTTATTATTATTGCTATTTACTTTTTATTTTTAATCCATTTGTTTGAATACAGCATCTTTAAAAAGGAAATATTTGTCAAAAAATTACATTTACGTGCAGCATGAAAATAAAAATTGCATTCTATTATTATTTGCATAGGATTTTTGCTATTTTCTGTATGAAGTTTATTTGAAAGGTAAAACGGTGGGGTCCGCTGGTCTTCCTCTATTACTTTGTTTTCCAGTTATGTATTTCATCCGACGTTGTTGAATTGGGCGCATTTAAATTGTAAGCCAGAGAGGCTTCATTTATTAGCTTACAGCCCTCGGATGATTCGCTTACCGTTACAGGTACTCGAATTGCCACAACAACCACCAGTGGAATACGAACAAGCGAACGTTTCCACCGCCAATTGCAATAAAATATTATTTATATTTATAATTAAGAGTACATATTATTGTTGTCATTTATCTTTTATTTTTAATCCATTTGTTTGAAATTTTATAATATTCTTATTTAAATAATTACCATTTACATAATATATTGAATTTCTTTTCTTTCATATTTGAAATTATTATTATAATGAAAACAGGAAACTGAAACGTCGAAATGTTTGAAAAAATTGAATGTTGACTAATGTGTTGTTTAAAATTGCGAAAAATTATAATTATATTTGTTACGGCTTTATTTTAAGTGAGAATGCTTGACGCATTTATTTAAAGCATTTAAACCATTTTTGAAAATTAGAATAAGTTTGGTTCGATCTTCATAAAAATTTATGCTTATATTTGACATTTTTTAACAATAACACATCAATTTACATTGCACTTTTTGTATTCAAAGAAATTGTTTAGTGAAAGTGGAGAAATAGAAAACTTTAAATCGAGTTAAATAGAAATATAAGCACATTTTTATACGCGTCAAAGATAGTTGATTTAAGACAAATTAATTTCGATGCCGGCCATATACATACATATATATATATACGGTTACATACGTATGCCAGAATACAAGCAGTTGTCAATATATTTCAGTGTTTTCATTTTAATTTTATTAATTTGTACATTTTGCACGTTATTTAAAAACAAATTGGTGAATTTGGAAAATATTTGAAAAATACTTGAAATTTTATAGCTAAACTTTTAATGTACAAATTTGATTCCAGATTTCGATGTTGACATTTGAAATTCAACATTGCATATGCACCATTTTGCGATGGTAATATCGTCGACCAGTTAGCCGGTCGGCTCGGATGCTGAGCAATGTTAGACTGGGGAACAGGAATGCGGTGCAAGAAGCTTTATGGAATCAGCTTGTAGGCAACAACACCTCATCTGCAATTTGTCTGGCTGGCATAATCCAGCCGGGCGGCCTGTTTTGAGGAAGTACGTGCCGACTACGGTCCTCTCCTCATCTCTAGCCACGCTCTTTACCGGTTTGTCTAGCGTCGACTGGTTAAGTTGTGTTTGCTTTGACATCGACACATCTTCAGATGCCGGTTTTCAACAAGCCTTTTCCCATCGAATTGAACACGACTTCAACGCGCACAGTTTCCCTTGATCGTCGCATGGACCGCCGCCCCTGCGGTCTGTGAAACCCAATGACCAGATACCGTTGAATGGAGCTGAACACTTCTTTGCAACGCTGTCGATGGCCTGCCGCATGCTTTTCCACCTTTTCGGATGGACCAACGCCCTACTGCTGCTTTTCACTTTTACCAACCACCCTCATCCAGTCAAAGCAGTCTCTTCCAATTACGTGTATCTGGTAAAGAAAATGGAAAAAGCAATACTTCAATTTGTTAATTATCAATTATCATCTGAATTACTGTTTTTCTTCAGAATCAAGCTTTTCGTCCTGTACGGCTGAATACGAACACAAAACACGCAAGTGTTTCAAGTAAAAATGCGCATATTTTTCAATTTATGGAAAATTTATAATCGAATTTTATAATCAGAAACAGAGAACACATTTTTAACACCTGCGGATTTTGAAAAGGCTCAACATACCCCAAGTATGATGCCACTACAGACTGATCTGCTCATTGTTAGCTTATTCGCTTTTCAGGCAAACCACCGACAAACGATGGCCTGCTTGCAATGCAAATGCCAAGTACGTTTCATATTCAAGACAAGAATAATTATTCTTTCTGTCTTTCTCTACTTAGCATTGTTCGAAGGGGATATTACCGGCTTCCGTGCAGAGGAATTCTCTTCAAAGCATTTGCAAGATTCCAGCAGCGATCCGTTCTCATTTCCGGTATTAGTTTTTGTAGAAATTAAAATACAAATTAACAAACAATAGTAACGAGAGAGAATTTTTACCAGCACAATACTGCCGTCAATTTGGAAACATTTCCTGAAAAGTTGTGGGAAAATGCCCGAGTGCCGTACGCGCTTGACGACAAGCTCACCGGCGCGGAACGAATGGCCATTGCCCAAGCATTTCTCGAATATAATCAGAAGACGTGCGTTCGGTTTGTGCCGAAATTGAAAACTGACCAAGACTATGTGTTGATCAAGAAAAACAAACGACTTGGGTATTCTTTTCTTTTATTTGTTTTGAAAAAATGCTTAAATGCAAATATATATATATACAATGTTGACTAATTTGCTAAAACATATGCTGAATTGATTTTGTCAAAGATAAAAAGCATCATGCATTCACCGAATGTTAACAGCCATGTTATGGATTTGTAAAAAAATTGGAAATCCACTCGTGAATAGAACAGAGATATGGAAAATGAAAAATTATTATTCCCAATATTAAAATATATGAATATAATTTTTTGTTTATTTTCAGATGTTCATCGTTCGTTGGCCGTGCGGGTGGTAATCAGACGTTGTCGTTGGAAGTGGAAAAGTGTTTCAGCAAAGGAATCATTGCCCACGAATTAATGCACGTTCTCGGCTTTTTCCACGAGCACAGTCGTACCGATCGGGACAATTTCGTTCGCATAATCGAAAGCAACGTCCTGCCTGGTCTGACCATACTGTATAATGATAATTTTCAAGAACGCTTCAACAAAACTTTATTCAAGGTATGTTGAAAAATTTCGAAAAATATTCCAACTCTATATTGGATACGTTGAAAATGCCCTACGACTACGGATCGGTGATGCATTACCACAAGCTGGCATTTTCCAAAAATGGCCGGGCTACAATTGTACCATACAGAAGGAAAACGAACATCGGTCAGCGCTTCCAGCTCAGCGAAATTGATGCTGCCAAAATTAACAAACTTTACAACTGCCACAACAGATTCAAGGGGAAAATTACCAAAATTGATACTGGCCGTAAGTAGATTGTTCACACTTGTTGCTGTTGGATGAATAATTTTTTTTTGTTATCTCCAATTTCAGCACAAACGAACAAACAACTCTGTTCTGACAGTCACGATCATTGCAAACTTTGGACCGACCTGGGCCATTGCAAGTGGAGCAAAAAATACATGAAAGATCATTGCAAATTATCTTGTGGATTGTGCAAAAGTGATAAAACAAATGCAAAGCATTTTATAAGATGAGATGAACAAAAAATTTCTTCTTCTTCTTCTTTTTCAGGCGACGAGATGTTTCGGAATATGAAAAATTCCCGCTGCAGAGATAGAAATTTGTTCTGTCCGTATTGGGCTCGAATTGGTGAATGCAAAAATGAGAAAAAATTCATGAATGCCTATTGTCAAAAGTCGTGCAACTTTTGCACATCGTCGTCGTAAATGGAAGAGAATTAATCCAATTTGCTCATCATTCTTCCATCATTCGCTGAATCATTTCCGCCACCACATGAGGTAAAAACTTTGGAAGCATACAATTTGCTCTTGCAATTTTTAATATATGTCACATTTTTTTTTCCAAATATCCATGCAATGCAATAAAATCAATTTTCAAACTGTCATAATCAGCATAAATTAAGAGGAAGATTAGAGGTCAGCATTTCATCAGTGGTACTTTATTATTTTTTTATTATTCCATCATGATTATCATCATCAATTCTATCCACGCTGAGGATTTCCAATCTGTTCAATTCACAACAACAATGATGAACACAGCATGCATCTGTTGACGTTTAAGGTAAGTTTTTTCTTGACACATTGACAATTGTTGTCGGGCGCGTTATTATTCTTCCATCGTTTCACTGAACGCGTCAACGAACGTCAAACATATTGCCATAATTAATCAGTTATTCATTCATTCAAGCAATAATTTCCTGCTTTCCAATAAATAACGAAACAATATATAACAATTTTACTAAAGTAGAAATCTGTAATTTGTAAAATCAATTTTTTCATTTGATTGTTAAAACTGAAATTTTTTAAAAGCAAGAAACAAACAATAATAACACAGTCCGTCGTGGGCAATTAAAAATAATTAATAATACATGATCACATTAAAGCGCAACATACGCGCGATTTCGGCGTCAAGTAGGGAGGCAAGCGATCGGACATGCTGTGCCGCCGTTGCAAAACCACCGTATGTCGGATGTCATTCAGAGGAACCGCTTGATAAGGGTACGAAGTCTGCGACTGTTCCACTGCCTACCCGAACCACTGATTAGTAGTTCACATGGCATAAAAAACAACTGCTCTCTCACCTCATCTGCTTCGACAGAATTGACAAACATGTTCGTCTCATCACCATCATCATCATCGTCGGCCATCTCGTCTTCAACGTATGTAGCACGAGGAATGAGACGATTCAGTTTCTTGACCAAAAGTGAAGACACAGAATCCTATTACACACACACACATATATATATACATGTTTTAATGATAATGGAAAGGTTGAAAAAAGAAAAGAAAAATTCTTTCACCTCATTCGAGCTGTTCACTTCCGTCACCACTGAACCAGCTTGATATTGGACTACTGTATCACGTGGGAGAGATCCGTTTGGTCGAGTATTGCTTTGCAGAGAAAGCTTCTTCGGACGGTGTTGGAAAAATGTCTTCTCCTCGAGCTGTTGTCGAGCACTACACTTGGTCGGATCTGAAAAAAAACAACAACCATATCTCATATAGTGTCAAAAAAAAGTAATTTTTTGTTCTTAATATTATCATTATTACCGTTCGTATCTACCAAAACGGAAGAGGAATTATTATTATTCTTGTTCGGTTGAAAATCCATGATGCCCTGTGGTGATTCGTTTTCCACCAAGCAGCAGTGTTGTTGCTGTTGCTGTTGTTGTTGTCGTCTTTCGTTAGCTGAATTTTCAACCGCTCGCCTCTGTTCAACAGGACAACTGAAAGCAGCTAACAACTGCTGGCGCAATGCTTCCGACAAGTCTGGACAGCTGTAAGCGATTGAAGGGTCGATCAACTCTGCGCACTTCTTAACCACATCCTCCTCCTCCTCCTCAACTTCGCAATTTTGTCCATTCACCTGATCCACAGTTGTGCCAACATTTCCTTGCGACGATGACTGTTCTTCACTGAATGTAGTCTCCATCTGCGGTCTGAAATCAAATATCCGAAATTCTGTTTGGACACGATCGTGATATAAGCAGAAAATAAATAATACAACACTTTCAAATAATGACCTCTCTCATTTTTACCGTTCCCCCCCCCCCCCCCCTATTTCAACTCTTGACACGGCCTAGATTGTTTCTCCTCAGCTTACACATTGGTCAAATGTGTCAACCAACAATATAATAATAATAATAATAATAATAATAATGCATAGATGTATAACACGTTTATAAAACAAAGAATAGTAGCGCATTTTTCATTCAACAGTCAAATTCATTTTCCTCATTAAATTCCCTCTTTTTCAATTCATAATTATTATTTGTCGTCTACTGTAATTGTAATATCTATAATTGAAATAAATTCCACAATTATTCGATACAACAAAGAAAAGAAAATATCCAACACCTACCTAGTGTTCAGTGACTGTTGATTTGTTGAAGGGCAATTGGTTTTTCGTTGTTCGTCGGACTGAACAATTTTCGTCTGATCGTTGGACTGATGCAAATCCTATAAAAAGAAAAAGCAAATAATTTATAACTGCAAAACACACAAAAAAAGAAAATAACAAATGCAAAACTGTACAATAAAACTGAGATCTTTGGACTTTCGATTTTTTTTCTTACGTTTTTTCTTCAACACAATCGCAGGAATCGGTGGACCCAAGCCGGCTGAAATCCATCGACAAATTATGTTAATTATTCAAAACCATTACATTTGCATACCGTTGAAAGTAGTAAAATTGGCCGAATAACCAACAGGTACTGTACTGGCTGTAGCCGATTTCAAAGGGGGTGGTGGCGCGAAACGAAACGGAAATACACCAGGCGCGAGCGGGTTGTGCGGTTGGGGCCAAACTGGGAAGGGCGGCGGCGCCGAAATGGCGCCGGCGGCCATTGGTACAAACGTCGCGGTTCCGTTGGGCTGTGGCCTCGGGCCGACGCCGAAGCGAGCTTGCCTGAAGCCGTTGCAAGCGGCGTTCACAAGCGGCGGCATTGTCGACACGCATTCGTCGAAATATCCGGCCACCGAAGCACTGCTGGTATCCGTGGTGGACGATTCTGGACCGAACAACAACGACTGAGTCATTTCTACTGACCCACCACAGTCGAAAACACTGCCACTGACCAGTGGCGATTCCGCCGCATTGACAGATAAATTCGTCTCATCAAACGATTGGCTGTTTTTCACAAGCTTTGCACGAGGTACAAACTCCGGAGCTTTCCACCATTCTAAATACCAACAACAAGTAAGTAAGTAAGTAAGTAAGTAGTATATTTTATTTCAGTTGTGCTTATTCTTATTCTATATCATCAATGAAGAATAATCATGAAACACTGTATCCGTAGAAACTTGTCATTTTAATATGAAAATAATTATAAGTAATAAAAGTAAAATTCAATAAATATTTGCATTTATTATCAAATTTCATTTCATCATAAACAATATACAAGGTTATATATATAATACAATTTTGTTTCACAAATTATTATCATTAATCAAATAAAACATTTCATAAATTTATTTCAGATTCTTTTTTCGAAAAAATAAAAAAGAAAACAAACGTGTATTTTTCTATTTTTAAATTTTCTCAACAATTTTAACATTAAATCAATAATGCTTTTAGCTTCAAATGCTGTCAACTGTTTGTTTTCTTTTTTATATCATTCAATCAAAACTAACGTTGACAATTTTCAAACATTTTTTTTATAATTTTAATTTTCTTTTTTCTCAACTTATTGCTGTTTGTGTTGAAAAATTCATACGCCTCGTGTCAATGCAACTTTCAAGCAACATGTCAGCTAAAAGCGAACCAACATGTGCATGGATGCAAGCAAGCTAGGTGCTTTTTAAATTGCGTCATACAAAAAATACAAAATACATTCGTGGATATTGAAACAATCAACATGCATTTTATATTTTATAACAGAAAAAATCTGTACACAATTTTCAACTTTCGATCACTTTCAAATCCAGCACTTCAATATTCAAATGTAGAAATGTGCAGAGCACATGGAGGTAGATGTAAATGTCAGGAAAAAGATTGGTTCAAATAAAAGTAGTATGAATGAAAAAAATAAAATTTATTAAAAGTAATTTTTGAAAACCACTATGTCAACATTAGGTGACGTTGTTGACGCTGAAATGCTTGCCGGATCAAATAGCAGCTTTTCAGATTTCATTGCTACCCAGTCGTCTCCATCTAACCAATAACTACTACTACTCTATTACTATTACTATTACTATGATGATAATGAACACTTTTAGTTATTATTATTATTATTATTTGCCTTTGAAGAATTTCTTCAAATTTATAAAATTAAGCAAATTACCAAAATAAAAGTTGCCATTCTTATAGAGGACCAATAAAAAAGCTAACTGGAAATCATTAATCGTTTCCGGAGTTGTTTCAGCAAATTAGCTAATTTAACCATTTTGGCCAGCTGATTGGAACAATTTAAACAACGACGGCATTCTGTTACAAACAACATCCCAACATTGAAATTACTTCAAAATAATAATACATTGCCCTATTGAAAAGCATTTCACCGTTACCTGCTTTATTAATTTTCGAACCAATTTCTGCAATTGATTTCACTCGACCGTGGCACTGATAGTCACTTTCTTCAGCTAAGCCCGAAATTACACTATCGTTGGAAGAATTTCCGCGCTGATTCAACGCTACTTCATCATCATTATCATTTTCCCCTTCCACATCATCGTCGCACAACGTTGTCGATGTCTGCAAATAATAAGAAGCCGGTGGACAGTCTTCACTTTCAAAAAATACTTTCTGCTTCAACATTTATTTTGCTTATGATGGGATTTCTAAAAAAAAGCAAAATTAATAAAGTAAACAATAACAAAAACAACAACAACAACAACGTTTCATTTTTTTAATAATATATACGAACTAAACGAAACTAACGCGACGAAAAGAGGATGACGGCCGGTGATGGCCGTCAGCAGCGAAGTGATGAAGCTCAAAGAAAATACCACCCTTCGCTGAGGCGGCAGCGTTGTCACTCTCTACTCAACAGAGCAGACTTACAACCCTTCCATCAGTACACCACAGCATGCCTGCCAGTCAGTTGAAGTTGCAGATGATGTACGTCTAAACGATTGGAATCGTTGTTCAAAAAGTCCAATAACGAGGCAGAAATTTACAACGTCAGCTGTCCAAGAAGCGAGAAGCACATCCGCTTCGTTGCTTGCTTCGTTTCCATGCTATGATGCTTAATGTTGCATTTGGAATTTCAAAGAAAATCCACCAACCAACCAACAAGTTAACCAACCAATTAACCAACCACCCAATCAGCCAATGACGTCGATTCAGCTTTGTGCACTTTTTGATTTGTCCACTGCGAAACTCGCGAAAAAATTTCCACCACCTCTCAGCATACAAACATTCTTTCTTTCAACATTAAATAAAACCTTATATTAGTTCATTTTTTATTGTGTAAATTTCGACTTATGCCATTGGTTTTTTGTTAAAATTATTCACTATTAATTTATGCTAATATGGGTTTTTATTCAGCTAAAAAACAAAAATAAATAAATTATGAATTATACCAATATTGATGAACCGAGACACGCTAATATTGCACAAATAGCTTTTCAACGATTTCCAAATATTCTTCACGCAAATTTCTACTTGATCGGTTGATGGTAATTTTTCTTCTCCACCAAAATTTGCCCGTTCGTCCTCCTCCAAATCTTTTCTTTCTGCACCAGTTTCCAAATGGAACCGTGTATATATTTCTTTGAACCTTTTTTTCATTTTTATCCCCTCCTATACTGTGCTTCTTCGCGCGAATCAAATGCAATATGGCTTCTATCTTTCATTACCAATAGAAATGAACAACATAAAAATTTGCATACGAATTCAGTGTTGCTCAGAGTTTGATTTAAAATAATTTTAGGCTGATGGTGTACACATAGAGCAGAATTGAATGTTGAATAGAAACAAATTTATCTGTAAATGATGAAATGTTGGCAATTTCTTTGTAAGGTAGATTTTCTTATTGATACTGATGAAATTGATTGAAATTATTGACGAAAATAGATATTGAGAATGTTCATGTTTAACAACAGTTTGTTAAAGTGTTTAGATTTTATAGTATTTAAACATATTATGAACGAATTATTATTAAGAAGTGAAATACATAATTATGAAAATGAGCTTCTGCCTGATGTTGAAATTTTCATATCCCATATTTTGTTCAGATGCTATGAGAATTTATTGTTCAGAAGCAATTTGAATTCAACGTTGAATATGAACCTTTTGCGCACACTATGCAAATCAGCGTTGTTTAAAAATCGTTTCTTGGGTAACACTTTTTGTTTATTCAACATATAACCGGTCCAACTGTGTTATATTTTATTGATTTTTTGAAAAACAAATCGCGTAATATTTTTTCCATCGATCATGACTAAATTGTAATTTTTTTTCATTTCGATAATTGAATAAATTCAGTTTAATGAAATTCAATTACTGTAAGTTGATATTATCGATGACATGGAGTGTAGTGATATAAATTAAAAGTATAAAGATGATTTATAAAACTATGGAACCTTTTTTTGTATGAAATGCATTTATTCATTTTCATTTTGCATATTTTATAACACGATGTGAACAATGTCATGTAATATTGAGAGACAATAATTTTCACTATTGGCTGATTTTCGCTGATGGAATTTTCTCCCAAATTTTATACAATACTTTAATTTAACTTTACAGCTGTTTACAAGCTTTACAGTTTAACTGAAATAAATTACAGCAATAATAATATTAGTCAGCAACACGTATGTAAATTTTTTACAAACATTTCGATATTTTAGTTTTTATATTTTCACTCTGTTGTTCCTAAAAAGCCTTATCAAAAGCAAAACTGTTTTTTTATGATAATAATAATTTCAAATATGAAAGATAGGAATTGTAGTAGATCTGAATGGTAATTATTTAAATAAAAATATAAAATTCTAAACAAATAGATTAGAAATAGAATATTAATTGGTAATAGTAATTTGCATAGTATTAATTATAAATATAAAAAATATTTCATTGAAATTGGCAGTGGAAACGTCCGCATGTTCGTATTCCACTGGTGGTTGATGTGTTGGTATGTGCACTCTTACAAAGTGTACATAAATCAATGACTATGATGAAAGATCTTAACGCGTTGAATTTGAAACGTTTTTACCATTTTTTCATACTGCACATAAAGTTTTTTAACATTTATAACACAATTGCACCGGAATTGTTATTTTATAGAACACTGAATCGAACCCATAGATAGGAAAAGAAGCAAATGAAATATGAAAAAGAGAAAAATGGCTATAAAATTAAGTTAAATTATATTTGAAAAATAAGATCATAGAAATATAATTAATAATTGAAAATGTAGTAATAAACAGTATGTGAATTGCCAAATCACCGATAAGAAGGTTGAGGAATAATAGACCAATCAGAGAGAGACAAACGTTGTATCCATAGTTTCGATATTTTAGTTTCTATTCGACATTTCGATATTTTAGTTTTTATATTTTCACTCTGTTGTTCCTAAAAAGCCTTATCAAAAGCAAAACTGTGCTTTTTATGATAATCGTAATTTCAAATATGAAAGAAAGGAATTGTAGTAAATCTGAATGGTAATTATTTAAATAAAAATATTATAAAATTCTAAACAACTAGATTAGAAATAAAATATTAATTGGTAACAATAATTTGTATGGTATTAATTATAAATATAAAAAATATTTTATTGGAACTGGCAGTGGAGACGTCCGCATGTTCGTATTCCACTGATGGTTGTTGTGTTGGTTTGAGTATCGCACTGTTCCAATTCGACAGTACCCATTATTGGGCACTAAGAATGATCATTTGCCGCATTGCGATCAGCATTATGGTTCTCGAATTACCAGAGACTGATGCTGGCTAAGACTCCAACAACGTCGTTATTCTACCGTTTTAAATTTTTGAAATCAATTTCATACAGATGATTGCAAAAATCATATATTTAAATAATGAAATGAAATATTTTTATTTTCATGCTGTACGTAAATTTAAATTTTCATTGTGCAATGAATTTTTTTAACATGGTGTTTCTTTTTTAAAGATCTTGTATTTGAGCAAATTTATTAAAAGTAAAAAATAAATGTCGCAAATAATATTCATTTTGCCTAATTATGAATATGAAAATTATTTCATCCCAAATGGCAGTCGAAATATACGCTTGTTCGTATTTCACTGGTCTTTGATTTGCTGGTTTGTGCATAATTGGTAGGTAGATATGCAGCTTTGTAATCAGATGGATCCGCTGCTGTTGTTTTTTTGTACAGTTATTTGATCTGCAAGTTTTTGCACAATTACAAAGTGAACATATTATCCGGCAACCAGTTGTCAATCTGCAAGCAGTACAGAATTGTCAGATTACTGTATATGGAGCGTATGAATTAAAAATGAAATATAAATGGTCATAATAAAATAATATTTTGGATTTATTATAAATACAATGATTATTTCATAATCGTTGGCAGTGGTAACGTCCGCAAGTTCGTATTCCACTGTTGGTTGATTTGCTGGATTGTGCTCATCCTGTGATGAGGAACGTTTGCGCATTATCCATGTTGGATAATACGATGGGCTTGTTTGCAATGTGAGTCCCAAAGCTCTGCAAATTGAGGAATGACATGCGGTTAACTCCTTTTATTCAGCATCTCAAATGTACAACGCAGAAAAGCAAATATCATAAGTTAATAATAAAATGCGATCGTTTAACTTTCATGAGGCATTCGAATTTGAATTATGCTTTTGATTCAGAAATTCATTTTTCGGCAAATATTTGTTTTACAAAAGTATTTTTTACTTCTTTTGATTGTTATTCTTTTGTTTCAGTGTTTTAAGAAAACAATCATTCATAAATTGAAAGAATCTGTAGGAATCACAGTATTAAATTGTTCAAAATTATAGAATACTCAACATCTATTGTTTTGACTCATTTCTTTTTTACATCATCCACATTATTACCTTGCTATTTTATATTTACATATGTTGTGTGGTATTATTCATCAATTACAGACTGTGCGAAACTTTACAACAATAATTATTACATTATTTCTGAACAATAAATATCATTGAATTGCTCAAAAAAGTAATATTACATGAAGTTTTGTACATACATTT
>NW_003526944.1:3702927-3703850 GCF_000181795.1 Trichinella spiralis
TACAAGAGAAGACAAAGTTCCTGGGACCCCAATTCTGTAGGTCTGGGATTGGGATACTTCGAAGGGCGAAGTTATCCCATAGTTGTAATTAAGTTAACGACCAACCTACATGGCTGAGTTTTGAATTAATGCAGTACTTGGTCTTTCACGCAGCAAAATTTATGTATGCAACTGCTTTCATGTGTCGAAATAATTTTTGATTTCCGTTAATGTTGTAATTTTTGTTTTTCTTTTTTTACATAGGTTAATTTCTGAAGCAATTCCAATGCAAATTATTTTTATTTTATTTTTTTTTAAATTTTTTCTCTTTCATTCAAACTTTATTTTTCCTCACTTTATTCATTTTATTGAATTTTCAATTTCTCCCATTATTTCTTTTAATTTTTTTTCATTTTCACGTTTTTTCCTTCTCTATGTTGTACATTTTATTTTTTTTAATTTATTTCTTCAAATATCTTTTCTCAGATTCTTTCATTTTGAGTTTGACTTTGTAAAATCTCTGACACATGAAAGCATTGCATACATATAAGTAAACACGTAATAAACCACGGAAAAATAATACAAATGGAGAAGAAAGGAGACAAGTGGAGAAAGCCAAGATCGGTGAAAGGTTGTGGATAGGTTGGATCGAATCGTTTGTTGGTCAATTGCGTTCGTTGGTCAATTCCGTTCGTTGGTCAAGTAAGGTAAGTATAGGAACGTTGGAGAAGATAGATACGATTTGGCAAAGTCGAGTGTGGAAAGCTTCTTCATTACAAAGACACAATACACAGACGTAACAAAAGACCAATACTGCGTTATTTCTTAACGATGATGCTCATGTAGGATTAGTTAAAAAGGGAAAAATCATGTTTGCCATTACTAGTTGCCAGCCAGCATATTAATTAGTTATAGGAACAAAATCAAACAGTAAATGGGGGAAA
>NW_003526944.1:3704688-3716501 GCF_000181795.1 Trichinella spiralis
TACTGTCCTTGCAGGAACCAACTTCATGTTTGGCATATTACCGGTATGGATTTACAACCTCATTCAATAATTGATATAATATATTATGCCTACTTATCTTTTCAAATAAAACTGACTACTGTAAGTTGCTGTTTTTCTCATTGCAATTAAAGCATTCTAATTAACTATTCAAAAACCCTGCATTAATACGTAATTGCGAGTGACGTTATTATACCTAATTATAAAATATTATGACCCACTTTTGTGTTTACATTGTATGTTAATCATTAATTAAAAAACTCTCACTGCTAAAATATGTTGTTACGAGTGAAGTTGTTTAACCTAATTAGAAATTAAAATACTCAATGTTGCATTTACGTTGTATTTTAAACTTTCTAATTAGCATATTAAAATTAATCTTATATTTATACTTTGTTTTCCTAGATGTTACGGATTAATAACATTCTATTTATAGAAGATTACTTCCTATTTATCAAAAGATTATACTCGTTGCACCTTGTCTAAGCTAATAGTTTATTTAATTTATACCAAGTTTACTTTTGCCACTGCCTAATTAAAGGAGACCCCGATTAACAATCTATAAGTAAAAAATTTATATTCAAACAATAGCTAATTCATCACTAATAACTAAATATATTATTGTTAATTTAATGTTTACTATATTACACCCCTTTTAACTGTTTACATTACACTGTTTTAAAGTAGAAATCTACTTTGACATTACATTATTTAATGTAAAAAACTGCTTTACACTAAAAATATATTATTATCACTATAAAATTAATGAATAATTAAAACCTTTTATAGGATGAAATGTAAATGAAAAACTGATAAACTTTTCTACTTTAAAACAGTGTAATGTAAACAAAAGCTGAATTTGCTTAATTATTAGATGAATGAACATTATATTTTATTCATCATTTAAGTTCATAAATGAAAAAATTAATGTAAAAATTTTTAACAAGTTTAAACTATTTAGCATGATTATACGGGGAAACTCTCGATGGAGATTAATTTCTAATGTATAATGCCTAAACTGATGAAAGGTGCAACGCCAAATGAACTAGTTAAAGGTGTGACGGCAAATCTGATGTCAATCATTGGCCAAGTGTCAGAGCCAGCGTAACAATAACACAAACGCATAGCGACGCTTACCGTTCCTCTTGGGGGAGTAACGATCACCACTAGATTGGCACTGAAACAGAGTCTCAGCACTACGTCAACTGCGAATTTGCATATCTGCCTCTAGGACAGATACGTCTTACGAATTCACATAGGTGTTGAAATCCCATTGCACAAGATTTCAAACAACGTCCATTTCCACACAAATGGACAGGGTCATCTCTTTAAAATCGGTCTCTGGCCAGCACGGGACTAGGAGACTCCGCCGAGGGAAGTCCCCGTTAACGGGCAGGAGGGCGGGGGGCGGCGCGGGGGCGGCCGGGCTGAAAAAAAACCTTGCTTGAGATCCCATTGCTGGGATCCGAGCAAGGCGGCAGGCCTCTGGTACCGCAACCGGGAGAGGAAGAGGTGAGCTTTGAAAATATGGACTTTCATCATTTGATACGGTTAGGGTCGCGTCGTGCAGTGTAACCCGTCGAACTCCTGCACACCACCCTATCTCACATTCCTCCTATCCTTGCACTGCTATTCTCAAGCAATTACTTATTCTAATACTCAAACTATAGCAGTGCTAAAAACTCACTATGCTCAAAATGTCCTTTGAAATGATCGACAAATTATGCAACCATTTCTCTTTCCGCAAATGAACCCTAAACTCAACTCGAAAGGCATGGGACATGAAAACGTTCAAATGCGGAAAGCCACTCAAATTCATTAAAATAATACTCATGATCTACATCCAGTTACTCTAATTAACAAACTTTTGAATTAAATGCTCGATAACTTACAGCTCGAGTTCATATAAATTACAGACTCAAGAACTTCTCAGTGAACTTTAACTAATTAGACTAACTCAAAGAATTATACTTACCTAACTTACCCTTGTCTTTGGAATGTCTTCTTTTATCTTCTATTCTTCTGTATCTAAATGTAGAAGAATTAATTTAATGAAATAATGTTATAATAAATAAAAAAACAAAGCCGTTTTTAGTGGTCTTCTTCGTCTGTCATTGCATTGAAAGCGCCATTGTTCATTCGCCGCACCTCGTTCGCCTACAATCATTTGAAATGAATTTCTAGAGCAACTAATAGTAGCCTCCGGAAAATTTACATAAAGTTCATTTCCAATGATTAACAAGTATGAAACGTATTTCATTTCGTTGAACAAACATTATTTGGGCCACGCTTAAGCTCAAAAGCTAACAAATTGAAATTGCATGCTAATTTTAGTAGAATCTGCACCACGCCTTTGTTTGAAAAGATAACATTTTCTATATCTAAGAACATGCTTTATTTAATACTTAATGCAGAATCAGATTGAGCAAATATGATTCAACGCTGCTATTAGTCTACAAAGTCAATATGCCTTATGAATGGCTAATATGAAGGCAATTTTCAAACGGCCTCTATTTGCATAAATGTCAGACACTGCGCACGCAACGTTAAAAGCCGGCTTAAGTAAGTTGTATATGCTACACAATGATGAATTAGAAGATAATGTCAACATAATATTAGCAATGGGTGTGCACCCTGCGCCCATTGTTTGCGTTGGTTGCCCCCTCTGGCACGCAAATGTAGCTGGATGAAAATGTTGATTTATCTAATGTCCTAATGATGTGAAATTTCATAAAGGACATGAAGTGATAATAAAATTAAATAATCTCTGTATAAAAACGGTTTTTTTCTGTCTTGCATAATAGAAAACACTGAGCGCTTAGTCATATTTATAACCTGCTTAGTTCAGAATGCAATTGAATGCCATAATAAGCAAGTGAAAATTCAAAAATTTCTTCAAGAATTTGAACTTTCAACTATATGTAATTCAGAATTCCGCTTTAGAAGTATTTTAAGTTTTACGCGTCCTCAAATTGAAGAATGCTTCGATACTTAGATATATATGCATTCATAGCAAAACATCAGGAAAATAGGTTTCAGTATTAAATTTCTACTGAATGTGGCTTTTTTTACCTTCACGTTGGTTGCGCACCGCCACGGTTCATCAAACATAATTGAAATAAAGTAGTAACTATATTACTATGGATGCAATGTTTGCTTTTTTCTAATGTGTACATTATTTAGTAACCTTCTTATCAGTTATTTGGCAATTTTAATAATGCATATTACTGTATTTTTAATTACATTTCTATGGTTTCATTTTGTGATGCATACTTAATATTATAATTTTTTTAATTTCCTCATTTTATCATCCATGCTTTGCACTCTGTCCTCATGTGAAATAAATCTGTCTGTTGGAGTTACGCCATTAATGTGAAATAAGATTTGCGTTTATTTCACTGACAGCACTGAAGCTGTAGTGAAGCCAAGCCGGTTGCCATCAGTTTAATACCTGCGGATTCGCATATACTATTAATTTATTGCTTTGTGGTTCATGCCTAAATTCCAGATATATTTTACTCCCGTTCGTGTTTTCTGCCTTTTGTGCTTGTTTGCGCACAATTAGACGTTGCTTGAAATGCTTCACATTCCCGCAGCCAAACAAAAAAGTCAAACTGATTAGTAGATACAATTTTCCAGTAGCCACAAATGCACTTTTCTTCCACGGCTATCTTATTTTGCACCTGTCTTTGCAACAAACTCTGCCTACTTTATCATATGCAAATTTCCATGTTTCACTTTGCATTGGCTGACACTACGACGCGTTTTATGCGTCTATCTTGACTGTCTAATTTAGTCCCCCAATCTTCTAGAATTCACTTTGTCACAACATCGTAATAAATCAGTATGAGTCCTGGAGTATTTTTTAAAGCAGCAAGGTTTAAAGAAGCACTTTGTTATGAACCGCCAACAAAATAACAAAACTCCATCGACATACTGCAACTTGTAAGTGCTGTGCTTTAGAGGCAGCGCTGCTGTCTTTCCACTCATTAATATGCTTCAAAGTCTCTACTAATGGTCGGTATTAATTGCCCTCTTCGTTCCTCAATGCGTGTGAAGGTGGCTAGATTTTTGTTGCATAAACCAATCTTCCGGTAATCAGCTTCTTGATGAAAGTTTTAAGCGCTTTAGATCTTTTGAAGGACCTCTTGCAAAACAAACCGACCTCTCGAATCACTCCTAAACAGTTGCAAATGGCTTGAAATTCGAAGAATTAGTAATGGTCAAACTCAAGTACTGACTTCTTGTACGCCTCTTTTGTATCTTCAACTACTGAGATCAAATGGCAGGATTATACCAGAAACCAAACGCTGCATAATTACGAGCGCATTCGTTGCAGTGTTCCTATTTGTCCATAGTGGTTAATCAGTGCATTTTTCTGTGAGAATGAATTCGTGAATACGACTGGCTTGTTTAGAAGATATCTATATCTTGTACTGTCATCAACCTCTACTGTAAAGATGATAGTGAACGACAGATTATCTGTTATTTCTGATGAGCACTTCTGTGATACGTTGTCAATAAAAGTGGCTTTACGCATAAGTAAGGGTGGCATAAAATTTTCCAAATAAGGAAGAGGCCGCTCAAGTTGTTCCCCGTACCAACGCTACTGTTTACAAACCATTATTTATTAGCAGGGGAGTAGTCACTTTTAACTTTTCACCATGAATGTTATGATGTATAAGTATAAATTTTCAAAATTTCAAAATGACTGAAATATGGGTAGAACAATGAATGTCTTCTACTTACATATTCTCTTTCTTCCTTTGTCAGATCTATGTATGCATTTCCAACAATTCCCACTCTGGAAAAGTAATTAGGAATTAGAAATTTATGAAAATCCTATGAATTTTAATATTATTATCAAGCACTGCTATTCATCTTCAGTTATCTTTTACATCATGGATATTGAATATTTGTTTATCTGATGATAAACATGCAAATCCGCAATACATAACCATATATTTATTGTATCACTTACTTGTTTATAATATGCAGATGAATTTCAGCATGTAGAAAATGCTGAAGGGTTGTAGTTTCAAGGATCAAGTAATTGCTATATTAATATGATACTTGTTTGTCTGCAGTTACTATAAAAACAAAAGTAACATGGAAATTGGAATATTTCAATATAAGTAATAAACCGGAAAAACCAAATTTATTTGTCATATTAGGCAAATCATGCATAGAATATCTGCACCTTATCGAATAATACTTACATTTTAATTATAGACGATATACAAGAGTGTGATTAAATTTACGAGCCTTCTATTATGAAGTCAAACTAAATAAGTGACCACAAAGGCGGCATTCTGCCATATAGTATGATAGTAAGTAAAGTTGCCTTTGGATATGCAACCTATTTTTGCTGCGTGAGAGCGTAATAGCATAAATTATAAGTGTAGTTTTATTAATTTGTCTGTTATAATCAGAGTTCTTTTGCTTAAAGGCATGTAAGCTGATGAACAGTGCAAATAGTATGGAAATTCATTTCATTAATTTCAATAAATACATTAGCATTACTGGTTCAATTTGTTATATTAACAAATGTAATTGTTGTATGTTGTAAAAAAATTGAAATTGTTATTCTTTATACTACGTCATATTTTATATTACCATCATATATTTAGGCGGATAATAGATAACTTTGAAAGAAAAGCGGAAGAACCAGTTAACGGAAAATGAAATTTTATTACATACAATTTCTAAAGAATCTCTGAAATGAATTCCTTTTTTTAACTCTCATTACTGGAAATTATTAATTTTGCTCCTACATCCAAGCATAGAATGAATGTTAGTAAAAAATAGAAATCTGATGGTTTTTAGCGGGAATATCATTAAAGACCTACAAGCTAAGATAAAATAAATTTAATGAAGTGCAAAAATTAAAGTTCAACCATACAGAAAAAGCATCAGTTACGTTGGAAACCGTTAAAACACTTCCACAAGTTACGTGATTAATACTAACACGGTAATTCGGTTTCAGTAACTCACCATTAGAAAGAAGATTTGTTGGGGAATTCAATGAGGCTGTACATAAGTATTGGTACCGGTACTGTGGATAAACTATTCGACAAAATTTTGGATAATGTACTGGGCAGTAGTAGATTTCAGCAATTATTCTGCAGGTTTCTGATGGATTCCTCAGTACAGTCATCTTGCACAATATTGGTTGCACTCCATTTGTGATTAGCAGGTTGTTTTATGTGAGGCATATATGAACAGAAAAGCATAGAAGGTCTGAAATGAAATAACAGTTTCTGAAAATAGTATTGAAGAGAAGAGCAGAACGCTCCTCTTGACTGCTGCTCAACACACTGAAAGACTAAATAACCATGAGAATGAAATTCTTCAAATTTATACAGGGTTAAGTCGACGGAATTAGCATATGACATTGCCTTAGGTAAAATCAATTCACTGTTAATCCTAAAAGCGTAATTACATTACATTACATTACATTACAATCGAACATTTCTTTAACCCCTTCAGACACAAATTTTTTTCTGTGGAACAGTCTTTTTTTAATATGCGTTTTAGACATATTATGTTTTCTGAGGAAAGTGATAATCGTAATCCAAGCAATTATGAGGGCGTTGAGGGGAGTAAATATAATGTGCATTTTCCGTTAAAGCAGATTGGATCAAAATTGATACAGGTAATCTAAGCAACTGTACTCAGCACCTTAAAACTTTGGAAACTGCTGTCAATTTTAGCACCATCTTCACATCAAGGTTTAGTATTAAAAAATTATTATTTTTAATTTCTGCTCAGTTCTCAATTTATACATCAAAATGCAAATTCATGTTTTTTCATCTCATCTACATGTACAGTAGGGTGCATTATAAAAACTCTACAAAGATGAGAAGAAAATTGGCAATAAAATATTGTTAAGACCAGTGTCAAGAGCTCGTAAACACAAGAATGGCTAACAAGCACGTTTTAGTGAATAGCTATGCTGCATAAAACATTATGTATCAAAATTGATACCTTTGGCATTAAACGTTTTAATTATGAATGTTACTTCGTATGTATTTAACCTTTATGTAATATAATACAATATAGATAAATTTATTTTTAAGTGTATTCTTCATGAATGTAAAAGATGGAAAATTAGATTGATCAAACATGTAAAATATTGCACTGCGCTGCTCATTTTGAATACACAATTTACTCAAATGCCATGATGTTGCATATACTAAAAATCACGCATACTGATTCTGTTTCAAGAAAGCAGCAGAATAGTATAGATTAAGATAGACAATGCCTCACATTTACTACATATTTATTGCAAAAACAATGGGCATTTTTTCATGAAATCCTCAATAACAGTATCATTCAACGATGTAAAAAACAACTCAACAACAAAAGTATAAATTAAGAAAAAAAGGCTTCAACCGTTCGCCAAAAAACATCAGAGGCAAAAATAGCCCAACGCATATACGAATAGATCCATAAAACGATTTACTCTCAAAATCATATGAATCAATTAGAAAAATTAGAAAACAACAACAAATTTCGTCTCAAAATTGCTTGTGGAGTACTTGGTGAGATATTGACTTTAAGCTTGAAATAAAATAGAACATTAGTGGAACAGAAAACAAAAGAATTATTATATATAGACAATAAATATGCAAGGAAAGGCATTTTGTAAAAAATTTATTACAATGAATTTAAAAATTTCAGCGAAAAAATCATATCAATCAAATAAAATTTCTTCCTGACTTTTCTTTATCATGTACAGCATCTTAAATCTTCAAAATTTTCAAACGTAATTTCTTCGATTAATGGCGCTTCTGAAGTGATAATTTCTAAATATAAACAAACACAATAAAATATAAATATATCATAAAATATATTATATATTAAATGTAAATATATACAAATAAATATAATAAGTAAATAAAGAGATGGAAATGCAAATTTGATGCAATATCGCATTTATTCCTTTCATAAATGTCAAATTTTGAAATCAGTTGTTTTATAAATTTCTCAAAAAATCATTGATCACATATTATTCAAAATTTATGAGCATTTATTCCAGGGGCTACTGCTATCAATAATAACAAATGCAATAACAAATTCGTGCACACTCCTATCAACGTTTCATTATTTTTACAAAACTTTAAAGTGAAAATCAAGCGGTTGAGAAAAATACCATGGATGCGGACATTTAGTTGTGTTAACCATTTAATTTAATTATTATTATTTCAATTTTACACACATGCCATAGCAAGCTACCACATTAAAACCACATTGTCACATGAGGCACATAGGTACAGTTAAAAAGCGAAATACAATTCAAAGAGGGACATGTTTGGTATGAATAAAACGCTAATTGGATAATAAATATCATGTACTACATGGTATTAAATGAAATGATTAGTTTTTGAACAAAGAGAGACATGCAAGGAATACGTTATGACATTCAGGCATTAATACAAGTTAAAGGAAGATAATGTTGAAAATTAATTTTTATCAAGCATAATAAAATGATATATAAATAGGAAATGAGTATGTTGAGCGAATTATTTCCATTTCTGTTTGTTCTGAAACAACATCCAACAAATTTATCAAAACAGAGTGAAAATGAAGAAAAAATGGATTGCTGAAACAAGTAATATATTGCAAAATGCAGCGTAGTTTGATTGCATTCCAAACTCAAAATAGGAAAATGTTACGTTCGATGAAAATCACGCATCCTAGTTATGTTTTGAGGAAGTTAGAGATTGGCAGCTTCCGTATGTATTAAGATATGGGCAATGCGCTAACTTAATTAGCCATTTATTCGAAAACTACACCATAGTTTCATGCTGATGCTGCATAGCACTATTCTTCATCATTTCGAATAACCTCTATTAAAGAAAAAGAAGAAGTTTCGAGAAAAAACTTTTGGACATTTTTCACAAAACAATGAAGTAAGAAATATGCGATATAAGTACCCTTGAAAAGAAAAGAAATGAAATATACAATTAAATAAATATGTAAGATAAATGAATTTACAAAGATTTATCGCCAATGTTCAATTAATCGAGCGAACAGAAGTATCACCTGCAAACAAAATTTGTTCCTGACTTTCGTTTTTTTGTTACAGAATGCTTAAAATTTCAAATTTTTTTAAGCATAATTTCTTCGTTTCACTACTCTCCTCAAATAGATATTAGCGAAAATTATGACAGGAGAATGCAATTCTGACGCAATATTCACTTTCTCTCTTCTATAAATGTTAAATTCTCTTGGCAGCTTGGCTAATTCATTGTATCTATAAGTTCACTTGTGATGGATTGTTAATTAATTTATTTTTATTGCTTTTCCAATTAAGGTTTACGCAAACTATTCCATCCACGCAACCATGCCACGTTAATTAATAAGTGCAATGCATATAAAGCCCCGCGCAACGCTAAAGCATAGCAAAGCACGGTATTCAACGCCAAGATGATTGTAGGGCTATTATACAAAAATCCATCCAGAACAACATAAAAAATAAGAATTTCGTAATAAGAATTATTTAATAAACTTATGTGATGATGTACAAGACTATTACGTGAAACTAGTAATTTTTAGCATTAAATGGAAAACTGACAAAGTAATATCTAGCACTTCTCAGATATGCAGCGCAAATGATTTATGGGCAAATTACTGAGATGTACTTTTCATTTCAGGAATTGAACGATTAGTAATTACAAGAAAACCAGTGACTCATATCAACTTCATCTTATGTGTGCATTTGTGAATATTCACCACAACCCGCTCCAAACATTAAACGTACAATTCATAGCTCAGCAGTGCTCTTCCAACGCCTTGCTCAGGCATGAACTAGCCACGTTAATCAAGCGAACAAGCGCTACGCTATTGATAACGTAACCATGCCACGTTAATTAATAAGTGCAATGCATATAAAGCCCCGCGCAACGCTAAAGCATAGCAAAGCACGGCATTCAACGACCAAGACGGATGAAGGGCTATTGTACAAAAAACCAACAGGAATAACATAAAAAATGAGAATTTCGAAATCAGCACTATTTAATGAACTTATTGGATAATATACAAGACAATTACAATACGCTTGTAATTTTTTGAATTAAAAAATGAAAAAACTGAAAAGGCAGTATCCAGCTCGTTGAAGATATGCAACGCAAATCATTTACGGGCAAATTACTGAGATGTACTTTTCATTTCATGAATTGAACGATTAGTAATTACAAGAAAACCAATGACTCATATCAGCTTCATCTTATATGTGTATTTGTGAATATTCACCACAACCCGCTCCAAACATTAAACGTACAATTCATAGCTCAGCAGTGCTCTTCCAACGCTTTGCCCAGGCATGAACTAGCCACGTTAATCAAGCAAAGAAGCGGTACGCTATTGATAACGTAACCATGTCACGTTAATTAACAAGTGCAATGCATATAAAGCCCCGCGCAACGCTAAAGCATAGCAAAGCACGGCATTCAACGCCAAGATGATTTTAGGGCTATTATACAAAAATCCATCCAGAACAACATAAAAAATAAGAATTTCGTTATAAGAATTATTTTATAAACTTATGTGGTGATGTACAAGATTATAACGTGAAACTAGTAATTTTTAGTATTAAAAAATGGAAAACTGACAAAGTAATATCTAGCACTTCTCAGATATGAAGCGCAAATCATTTATGGGGAAATTACTGAGATGTACTTTTCATTTCATGAATTGAACGATTAGTAATTACAAGAAAACCAATGACTCATATCAGCTTAATCTTATGTGTGTTTCTGAATATTCACCACAACCCGCTCAAAACATTAAACATACAATTCATAGCACAGCAGTGCGCTTCCAACGCTTTGCCCAGGCCCGTGCTAGCCACGTTAATCAAGCGAGCATGCGCTCCTCTATTAATAACGCAACCATGCCTTTGTGAAATTTTATTGCAAATTTTTATAGAATCAAGGGAAAAGAAGTTTCTTGATAAAATAAGATTTGTTCCTGATTGTTGTTTATCGCTTACAGCATCATTAAACTTTATGATTTTTTAAACGTAATTTCTTTGATTAATTGCGCATCTCAAATGAAAATTAGTCAAAAGGAACAGATAGAAAAGCAAATTGGATGCAATATTGCATTTACTCCATTCATAAATGTCAAAATTGTGAGGCAGTTGAATAATCAAATTTTTCAAAAAATCAAAAATTGCATATTATGCAGGATTTATCAATATTTATTCCACGCACTTCAGCTTTTAATTATTACAAATGCAATGAATGATACGCAGCATTTTCCTATTAACGTTCTATAACAATTACTGAACTTTGAAGAGATTCTCACCTTTTTTGGAAAATCCCACGGGTTGCGACAGCTATTTGTGATAAGTTCCTAATTTATTTACTATTATTACAATGTCATACAACTGTTATCGCAAACTGCCATATTAAAACAACATTTCCACATGCAACATATAGCTACAGTTGAAAAGCGAAAAACAGTTCAAAGAACGACATGTTTCGTATCACTGAGAAGCTACTTGATTAAGAAAAATGATGAACTACATGACACTAAATGAAATGATAATTTTTTGAACAAATTTAGACATGTTAATCGTACGTCATGACATTCAGGTATTAGACAATGTTGAAGGAAAATAACGCTGAAACTTCATTTCAACTATGCATTATATAAATATAAATTAATAAGAAATGTGTATGTTGAACGATTTATTTCCATTTCAGCTTGTTCTAAAACAACTACAAACGAATTAATCAAAGCAGACTGAAAATGAAGGAAAAATGGTTTGGCTAAACAAGTAAAAT
>NW_003526944.1:3717326-3738608 GCF_000181795.1 Trichinella spiralis
TGTGAAGCATACAATTCTGTAATGTGAATTTGATAGCCAGATGTTTATCGATCTCTCATAACATCAGCGAATCGAATGTTGAAAATTTATGTACCTCTATACTGCGCAGTGCTGCTTTTAATTATTATAAAAGCAATTAATTATTTGTTCCAGTTTTCCGAGAATATGCCAATAGTCGTACTGAACTTAAAAGTGAATATCTGAAAAGATAAGAAAAAATACCATGCATGGAGACCGTCAGTTGTGATCAGTTGTTAATTTATTTATTTTTATTCCATTTTCAATTAGGTTTTTCGCAAACTAGTGCATTTATTGTTCATTTTCATAAGCGGGATGCAAGGAGTGCTGGAAAGCGAAAATACACTCAAAAAAGCGTAATTTTAATATCACTGAAACGGTAATTGAATAATAAAGATGATGAACAGCATAGAAATGAGTGAAATGACAGTTTATTAACAAATAAAAGATATGCAATCCATACGATGGGACAATCGGGTATTGATAAATGTGAAATAACGTTGGAAATTAATATCACTGGTGGATTATAAAGAGTTTAGTTAATATAAAGTTAGTATTGTCGGATGTTATTTGTCCGTTTCCTGCCGATTTGAAGCAACGTGCATCAAATTAATCACAACAGCCTAAAAATAAAGGAAAATTCAATCGCCGAAATGCAAAAAATATCACGAGAGGCATCAAATTTTGAATGATTCCTTTACTGAAATACCAAAGCTGTTCTTCTTGGGAAATCTCACGCATCCTGGTTGTGTCTAAAAAACCTTTTGCATCGGCGAATTCACAGTATATTAGCATATCAATTTGCCAACTCTAAAAGTCATTTATCCCACAAAATCGCGGTTGTTTTCCATGTAACTTATCAAAACAATTTAATCTCTCCATATGTATCGATGTTGCAAGGAAAATGCAAATACTGTGAAACAACGTTTTTCAGTCCCCAAAACAGCAAAGCGTATTTACTCCATGAAATTTTGATTTTTATACGAAAATCTTTCAAACAGCTGCCTCGATGAATCGATGGAAATAGAAAATCGATTCCCACATTCCTTACACAATTCCTAGTAGCGTATTTTGCTGTAAATAATCAGCAAAATTTGAATGTTAATGGTAATGACAAAAAAATAAAATGTTTGCAATTGATAGGCTCGCATAGAAGTGTCTTTAATTAAAATGTACTTTGACGCTGTCAATGGTTTCCGCAATGAGGATGTTCTATGTAGTAACAGAGGAACATGCAATTTGTACTTGATTTCTATTTACATAATGCAGGCTGCATGAATTTCAGACGTTTTATTTGAGCTACTGCATTCAAGGTTAACGATTTAGAATTAGTGTACAATGAAATTTACGATTTTTTAATGAACATTTATTGCAAAATTTCTTACATAAATCCTATTTTCTAAAATGAGATTTTAACTAAGTTGCTACGTAGCGCAACGAGATTTTCATTAGTTTGGATAGTTGATTATATAAAAGATATTCTCTATCCAGATGGTGAAACTGATCTGAAGGTTAGTCACCAAAACTGAAATCCATTAACTTGCAACTAACATATTGTCTGTAGTGATATCTAGAAAGAACGTTAGTACAATTGTAAAAATGACTTACCTTTCAACTATTGATGATATTGAAGAGGACACTTCACCGCATTTCTTGAATGATGTTCATCACACATATTACAATGATGACAATGAATAACTATGAAAATTACATTTCGAAAAGTAGGTCAAGCTCAAGGAAGTATTAATAGTTATAATATTCAAAAAAGAATAGTAAAATCTTGCCTTTGGTGATGTAAATTCGTTTTTGCTTAGTTAAACGCAACATCTCCCTTCACCTGAAAGCTGCCGAAAAGCACTAAGTCCCCACTCATCTGAAGTGGGCGAAACAACAAAGTCTCACACACCTCTTCCACGCGGAAAGCATAGGCTTTTTACTGCTTCGGGATCCAGAAGCTTGGGCTCTGCCTGCTCACACTGTCCGTTGTCTAAGTGAAGGGAGCTTTACGCTCCAACGTGAGAGGCAATTTTGTCTCTCTATTCTCTACCTGCTTCAAATAATTCATCTCCCACTCCGGGCATATCTGCCATTTCACTGAACTCATTAATGCTATTTTGCTCTTTCATTTTTATTACATTGAACATTTATTCGTTTTTTTTCAAAAATGTTTCATTAATAAAGAATTATTATGTTGCATTGCTTTTGGTTTACATTAAAACAAATAAAAATAGCATTTTTTCTTACTTTTATCAACGTTTCAATTTATTCAATTGTGTTATGCGAATTTAATTTTTGAAATTTAATTTAAATTTGATTTTCCAACCTAAACTCTACTTCATATCTCGCTCGCTGGAAACTATTAATTGCAAACAGTATATTTTCCCCTTGTTAGCTAACCCTACATGGCTGTCGTCAATTACATATCATAATCATAATCGTAATCAAATGTACAAATCTAATCGAATAGCGTTCTGATGGATACAATTGGCCATTCAAATCGACTTCAGTCAACTAAATCCAAGCTTGTCTTAAACACAACAAACAAGCAGTATTCAGTTTGATATATACATGTATGTAAATGTTTTTTTAATTTTATTCTTTTTTCAGTTCTAATTCAGAATTCTTTGCATATTAAGAAATTATGAAAATAAATAAAAATAACAGAACAAATTATGATCATACTAGAAATTATTCATAGAACACAGTTCATATTATATAAACATTGCATTAGCACAAGCAGTCGACTATCAAAACGAAAATGATGTGCAATTGGGAATTTCAACCTGATACTGAAAATTAACAAGTAAAAAATATGCATTTGTATACATACGCTAACGCTAGGTGGAAAATTTATTCTCGTCAGACAAATGCATACAAAATTGAACTACAAATGAATTAGAGAGAAAGCTGAAACAAACAAATTTTGTGACCAGTATGCCAGGTAAAGTCGATTACTGAAATAATATAAAAAGCAAACTAATTCACAGCCGTACTAAATGACAAAATTTTTTAAATAATAAATAAACAAATGTACCAAAAAAAACTAATCACCAACATTGGTGCAAACAACATCAACGTGCTGTAGAAGTGTGATGCCTGGTTGTTGTAACGGTCCAAAAAGAGCCGCCTGTTGTTGATGGTGCTTGTCGCTGCTGTCCAACTTCTTCCGGCCGTTGTTGTTGCCCTGCATGAGGTCCATGACCAACATCTTCAGGCCAATTTGTACGCCTCATGCCGCTATTTTCAGAGCTGTGAAAATGATGTTCTTGTTCATTGTGAACGGTGAAACTGCTCGGTGGCCATTTGGTTGTCATTCGCCCGGGCATCTTGCCGAGGAATAGTTTCGACTGAGAACCACCAGGCTGACCAGTAAGCTGATTTCCATAAACTGTGGTGTCATGCTGCTGCCATTGAGTCGACATTGCAGGTTGTTCTTTTAAAATTGATCGCTGAGAACTGTGATAAGTCGACTTGGAATACGACTGATTTGCATTTTCTGCAAAAGGCATTTTCGCTTGTTGACCCATCCAAGAACGGTCAACAAATTGATCATGAGAAGAAAAAGGCGCTTCTGTGAAAGCTTGATGCTGCTGCTGCTGTTGCTGTTGAGCAGAAGGTTGCCAATTGAGCGGCCGTGATGTTTGGTAGGATCTTGTTTGTGTAGTTGAATAATTCGAAGTGTATCGACTACTGTTCGTTGATTCAGCAGGCGGATGCTGTTGTGGCGGTATTTCAACTACACTTTGAGAAGAATAATGAGTTGAGTAGACGTTCGCCGGTACTGGAGTCGTTGAAATCCTATCCTCTGCAAACGAAGATCCACCTGCTTTTGCGCTGTTTGTTGAATACGACTTATCCGAAGTCTGATGGTCAACAATTGTCGCCGGTCGAATCATATCTGGCTTTACAAATACAGTTCCAAACCAAGAATCGAAAGGAGGCTTGCCTTCCTGGCTAACCGTTTCGCTTGTTGTGATGGTCGTTTTCGGCTCTGCCCCTGCCGTGGTCGAGGAACGCTCAGTTCTGGTGGTGGTGGTGGTGGTAGTGGTCTTCATTTGCTTGTAGTAATGCTTCGCTTGACCGTCATCCGGAAGTGGAAACGGCATGGCAATTGTACTTGTCGATTTGGCCCAAGGAGCGCTGGATGCCCAGTTGTTCTTCGCCACACTTTCCTGCTGAATCCAACTTGTCGGATCGTCGACCTTTTTCATATAGGTTCGGGTCTTCTCGATGCGAGTTACTGTTTTCTGGGCGGTTGGTTGGCGCGTATCACATTCCACTAGCACACGTTCGATCGGTATTTCAGTCGACTGGGATGTCGGCTTGAAAAAATCAGTATTCGCTTGATCTGCTGCTTTTTGGGCAGTGCTTTCCAAATTCCAATGCTCCTCAGTCTTACCAGTATTCTTGTCGAGCAGTGGAACGCCTTTGAAAACAACACTGCTGCCATGCTGCTGTTCCATTTTTTCCATCAAATTTGCCATTTCAGCAGGAATAAATTCCCTCATATTTGGCACTGCCTCTGCGCCTTGCTTTTCCATTTTCACTGTAGTAGAGATGATTTTCGTTGTGGTTGACGAATTCGGTGATTTCGACACTTTCGTTTCAGTTTTCACCTCTTTCCTATATCCGTCTTCAACCGTGCTTTCAAAAGAGACTGCAGATCCAATTTGATTTGCTTCAACATTATCCGCATGTTGCTGCTGTTTAGCTGTCGTTTCAGAAGTACTGCTTCCATTTTGCTCAGTTGTCAACTTGGTGCTGCCAGTTGATGAATAATGTATCGGCTTGACAGATGAAACTTCAATTGGACTCATTTCAATTTTCGACGTTGTTACTGTACTGCTGCTGTCGCCACATTCCTTCGATCCCACCACTGTTGACGTAGGGTTGTGCAAAGTCTGCTTGTCCCCTGGCTCATTTTCAGAACTGTAAACTGTCGTCTTAACTACCGTCGACTGAGATGTTGTTGTCCCTTGTTTCTCGACATCTTTTTCAACAGTTACATGTTCCACATTGGACGATGCTTCAGCTTTCTTCTCCTCTTGTGAACAAACTGGTAACAACTGTTCGGTCGCATTTTGGACATTCCCTACATCAGTGGACGTCACAACGATCCGCTGCTGTTCCGCTGCTTTGGAGTCGTCACTCTTTTCCACTGCAGATACCTGCTGCTGCTGCTGCTGCTGCTGCTGCTGTTGTTGCTGCTCTGTTTGAATATGAACAACTGATTTTGCATTTTCTTCTTCCGCTTGAATATTCGCTTCATTCTGCTGCTGCGAAACAGCAGAAGAATCCGACTGAATTTGATCAACAACTTGCTTTTCCATTTCAGATTCAACGGATGCGGGCTCAGCTGTAACGACAGCTGTTTCATTTTCTACAGTATTTTGAATTTTGTCAACTTGTTTCTCAGCTTCTGAATCGACCGGTGCCGTCGGCTCAGATTTGATGACGGTATTTGGATCATTTTCGTTGCGAGAACCATTTTCAGTCGTATTGTCCGTTGAATTTTCTTGAACAATCGTACAAATTTCAACAGTTTCTATTGCACCGGTGTTTTTTTCTGTTTCTGCAGAATCTGTGTTTGTGAAGTTTTCCACATTATCCGGCTCTTTCTTTTCATTTAAATCATCTGCCGATTGAACAGTCACCGCTGTATCTGGACTCTGGGAATTAAGCATCGCCTCGTTATTAATATTGCCTGAATTTTGAACCGACGAATTGAAAGACCATTCCTGCTTTGTAGTCTGTGCGGCCATTTCCATGGTGGTGTTCGATTGAACAGGAGCAACTGTCGCGGATGGTTCATTGTGTACGATAATTTTCAACGCTGGCTTAGATCGACGTCTCGAAAATTCTTCATCCTCCTCCTCCTCCTCTTCTTCTTCTTCTTCTTCAACAACTGGCTTTTTAGAATTCTTTCGAGGTGCAGGCTGAGGCATTTCAACGCTCTGTTCAGAGTTCACGTTGTCAGTTTGGGCTTCATCGTGACTTTCTTCGACAATTGTCGACGACATTACTACCTGCGATTCTGAACCGCTTGTGCCGTCGTCGTCCATTTGCAAACGCTGGATGTACCAAGAAAAAATAACGCAAAAAATTATTCATAATTAAAAAAAATAATTTTCATTCAAAATAAAAAACTAAAAAACAATGTCAAACACACCGACGACAATTTCTTCAATTCAGCATCACTAATCAATCATCAATAAAATATTCAATTTGAATAGGACAAAATTCTAAAATCCTAATAATATCTTGTAAACAATTCAATGCTTTTACAATTAAGTAAAATCTAAAAGTGAAGTTGCAATTTATTAATAATAATAAATCAAGAATTACATAGATAAAGTTCGTATTTAAGTAAAGTACAATTTAACTCAAAACTTTTCTTCTCATCAACACTGACAAACAAGCTGTTTGTGATGCTCAAATAGGACGAATGCATTCAAAATATTATATTTGAAAGAAGAAGTTTTTCAAGTTCAAGTTTAAGTTAACTTGAACTTCAAATAACTTGAATCCCAAGAAAACTGTATTCAAAGTATTCGTTATTATTATTATTATTATTATTATTATTATTAATGAGTGCATAATTTTCAATGAGAAAATAGAACTTACTCAACAATCAAGAAGCGATGAAAAGCAAAACTAGTAGGCTAAGTTTCAAGGTTGCCAAAGCTGCAAAATTTTAGCAGAGAAGAAGAAGTCAGTTAGTTTCAACGGCGGACGTTGCAAAAACCACACCATCAGCTGGCAACAACTAACATGCTTTCGATACATTTCGAAGCTGACGAAAATGACGTCATCCTGTAGCGGCTGTTTCTCCCCCGCCCACGCAATTTCTACTGATTGGCTTGATTGCTTTATTCTCTATCTTTCACTTTCCACCATTGTTCGAAAAATTATTTATTTTCATCCCTCACTCACGTTGTGCAACTAAAAACTACACACAAACACAAACATACACTCACAACGTGCATGCATACCACCTCAATGCAAAATTATCGTTGGCACTGCATGGCAAATGATGAATTTCTTTTTTCTATTTCAGTTTCAAGCTAACAACAAAAACATCCCAGTAATGCGTCATTGCCATAAAAAATGCTAATAATCATAACAACAACAACAATAATAAATTGTTCAAAATGTTCCCATTGAATTTTTTTTTCATCTTTCGTAAACAAAAATTAACACTATAAATTCACTTGTTCAACTAACTCTTTGCCTGGATTCGAATTTTAAAAACGGAAATTGCTTTTCCTGAAATATTTGCAAACAACATATCACAACAGCTGTGCCATCATCAGCTGAAATAAATAAACCAGCCAAAAAAAATTTCCATTCACTAAAAATGCACAAGAAAACAACAATATTTTATTGATTGCATTCCGATGGATCATTTAAAACAATGAATAATAATAATTAAAATATGCGAACTAACAGATGATCAATTGTTTGATCAGTCATTCATTCATTCAGCTTGTGTTGAAACGTTTGCTTCAAGTAATTATTTATTATGCAACACATCGGAAAGTTTTTAAATAAAAATCATCACGTGCAAATAAACAACAATGAAAATAAAAGATGCATACTTTTGTAAAAATTAATTCAATATTAATTATATAATTTATTTATCAAAAAACATAAAAGCATACCGTAAAAAATGTTTACGTTTCAGATTTTAAATTGATGCTGAAACGAACTGCAGGCATTTCTTGCACATCGGCAACTACTGCCGCGTTCAAGCCAAAATCGCCCAAAACGCCGCGTATTAAGCCCCTCGTGAATGCCAAATATCTCTGCACTTCTTCTTGGTATTGATTGTTATTTGAGAACGGTTGCAACAAAACAAACGAATTATCATAAATCACATATATACCCTGAATAAAATAAAAATTATATTCATATGCATAAATTATTAAATTTCAACAATACCTGATGATTGGTTCTCAAACTGTTCACCTGTTTGCCAAAGATGGCACACCAAAATTCTTTGCAAAGAAATTTGACCACATCAATTTCAGCGCGCAATGGAAGCATATCCATTGACAAACTGAAAAAAATAAAATAATACAAACATCCACATATATATATATATATATATACATATTACATACAATTCAGCTAAAGCGAGACCAACTCGAACGCCCATATCTTCCAATTTTTTCAATACGCTTGCTTCATCCGCATAGGTGAGCAAAAATTGAACAATCTCAGAATGCAAATATTCAAAAGGAAATTCTGTTATTGACATTTTTCAAATCACTGCAATGTAAAAAATACAATATTAAAATTATTAAACTGCAAATAGATACATAAAATAATTTCGAAATTGGACGTATGCATTTTTGTCAAAACAACGTTGAAATTCCATTTAAACATTTTTAATTATAATAAAAACAAACAAAACAAAGCAAACAAGCAAATCATTACGACAGTGATGTGATAATATTTCGTTTCAATTTCTAATTGAATCAATTTTGGCAATTTTGATAAAAATATTACAATTTTTGATAGTGTTTCAATTTTCTTTCCGTTGAAACAGACTTTGCAACAGCGGGACTTGATAATAATTCATCCCAACCTTGCCAGTCATCACCACTAGCCCAATCAATTTCTTCATTCACCTTAATTTTGAGAAAATTAATAAATTGCAAATAAATAAAATATTACAAACCTCCGTTTGCATGGAAAATTTGTCATCATTCAAATCGGTCATTGCAGTTTGTTGTTCTTCTGTAGGCTGAAAGGGGGAAAATTTTAATTTACTAATTAATCACTCCAAAGTTTATATAATTTATTGTCCATACAGTTTCCTCATTTTCCCAATCGTCATCCCAATTGTTCCAATCCGACTTTGGCTTATCTAGCAGTTCAGATTCAAATTTCACAACAGTCGAAGAAGAAGCGGCAGGTAATGTTGAATTTGCATCAACAGTGCTGCTGTTGGTGGTAGGAATGGGATTTTTACCATCACTATTTGGAGCCAAATCTTCAGCTTGGTGCTTCTTTGTTGCGGATTCTTCTTTCAAATCAGAACGTGCAAGCAAAGAAGAGACCGGCTTCTGAAATTTTGTCGTCAAAGAACTCAAAGCTCTACTGGCCCATTGAGGCATATTTTGCGCAAAGTTGTCGGCACTGAATCGCATGTTCACTTCAGACTCTTGAAGAAAAAATGATACATTTTTACAAAATATGAATAACAAAAAAACAACAAATATTTCAAGCAAACCAAGTTTGGGAATAATTTCAGGATTTTCTGATGCTTTTTCAAGCTTTTCCATGAAACCTTTGCAAGAGCGAAACGCATTTTCACGCACCTGCTTCTCTGGATCAATCATCAGTACCGTCAAAGCGGGCAATATAGCCATGGCCACACTTTTCAAAGGATAAAATTGTTCAGTAGCCGACAAAGCTAAAATGCCGGCAATCCGAGCAGGTGGAAATGGATCTTTCATTGATCGACAAAAACTCGGTATCAATATTTTCTGCCGAACCTATAAAAAAATACATCCCTCATTATGAGTAATCTCAAAACAGATAAGAAATAAAAACACCTCTGGTTGTAAATAGGGAGCAATTTTCCCCAAAGCAATGCAACAGTTTGTACGAATGCCTGGCTGTTCATCTTTGATAAGAATTCGTAGCAAATGTCTGGTCAAATTTTCATTCAAATTTTTATAATTCAACTTTGGCGCAATTTGAACGGAAGCCTGAAACAATGTTCATTTTTTGCAGTTTATCTTTGTTTGAAAAAAAATTATGAAAATAAATTACATTATAACAATAAAAAATAAAATAATTCAAAATGTCATAAAAATAATCTGAAAGTATACTGTATTACAGTAGAACTTGAAATTCATTTTACAAAATCTTCACATACTTTTGAACACACACACACACACACACACACACAAACATACCTTTCAAATTTTTTAAAATTATGCTCAAAAAATAATTTACCAACATATGATGAACTTAAAAATTCAAATATCGTGTAGAAAAAAAAGCTGAATAACATAACAAATACAGTGACTCTTGTAATCGTTCACTCGACAATAGCAATCATGAAAAAAGTGCTCGCCCAGTTGAACGTTACTTTTGATCAACAATTAAATCTAACCGAATAATGAAAATATACTAACACTGCTAACATGTAAATGAAAACAAAAAAAATGCAATTTTCGCAATACAAAACATGACAATAATTTTCATTTAAACCAATCTCTCTCTCAATCTCTACTGCGCAATCAACTGAAAGCAAACGAAAATTGATGAATAATGCTGAATAAAATTGTCTTTTTTTCTTTTTATTATTTCCAAATCAAAGGAATGAAATAAGTAAATTTCTGGAACAAATAAAACAATGATGATGATGATGTGAACTAATCTGATTGTGATGAATTGAAAATAACGGTAAAAAAGAATTATTTTTTCACTTCTGAGACAGAAAAAAATCAGAAAATTGGAAGGCAAAGAAAGAAAAAAGTAATCAAGGCGCCGCCCGGGCAATCAACAATTTCAGTGGATTGTGCTTTTTGATCCGTCGCACCGCTTGTTCGTGTGTAGCCATGGTCAAATCGCAGCCGTTAGCTTGGAGAATTTTGTCGTCCTTCCTCAGGCCGCATTGGTCGGCGGCACCGCCCGGCTCCACACTGGTGATGTAGATGCCCGAGTCCGGATATCCGGCCGGAGATTGAGCCGGATCTTGGTCAATGCCGCCGCCGATTCGAAATCCACAACGGTATTGGGTCTCGCCGTCCGCGTCCACCGACTGATGCTTGACCAACTCCACCGGTATGCAAACGCAACGAAAAGCAGCGCCGGCTGGCTGGCCAAAAGCCGACGTCGTCGATTCCATTTTGAAACAAGCTTTCTGAGAAAGATGATGGGAACCTTTTGCCAAAAATACTCCTCCCAAATCAGCCAAGTCAGACGATGACAACAACAACGACAACAATGAATAAGCGAAATTCTTTATATTCGTGTCAAGGTGTTATTACGTGTCAATGACCCATCAACAGCAAATGTGAAAGCCGACTGCACAGAAAAAGCCATAACTAATGACACTGTTCCCATTTTTGACAAAATTCCCCCAAAAAGCAATAAATGATTCACCACCACTTTTGGTTTTCCTTTCATACAACAAAAAACAACTTATCGCGTCACTTTATCAAACAACAAGCTGAAGAAACGTGCAAAAATGCGCAACCTATTCAACTTTGCAACGTACACTGTCGAATTTTCACCAAATAAAAAAACCAGTTTACAAAAATAAAAATACTGTAACTCAATTTGTGATGCTTAAGTTGTTTGATTTGTTGGAAATTTTTCAAAATTGAAACCCACACGTACAATTGGGAAATTTTTTCGTGCAAAATTAAAATTTTAAACTGATTTTACATACCTTCATTGTGTGTTCACGTAATGATGCACTTGTATCCAGCAAGCCGGTAACTAGCGGGGGGAAGATTTTTTCGTTCACCACTTCCGGCTTCAAGTGATCAATAAAATGTTCCAACTGAAGCAAAAAGAAATTCAAATTATACATTACTGTACTGTGTATAATGTTAACAAAACGGATAAATTAACTAACCTGCTCCAATAATCGCACTCGAGTAATTCGATCCTGCGAGGCAAACATGGCAATTACGCTGGGAATGACATGAACTTGATATTCTTCCTCTCCGAGAAGTTTTCCAATCTTAGAATAATAAAATCGTCAAATTAATTTCATTTCACATGCGCATAAATAAATGAATAAATAAATATGTATATACTTTTATAAGCGCCGGTATAGCAGAGCATCCAACGTTACTAAATTTGATCATTTCGTTGATGCGAGACAAAATTTTGTGCACTTGTATATCTTTTGGAAATTGATCAAGAATATTACTGAGCGAATTCAACATCGCACATTGTTCATTTGAATCTTTCAGCTGAATACGATTTAAATATGACTAAATTAAAACAGATTAATATTTTCAAGCACTTACGTGGAATTCTTCTAAAAATAGCAAATTATCCACGACTGGATTTGTGAAAAAACCACCGGTAACACGATTTCTTCGAACAAAATCACCAACCGATAGCCGACTGCTAATCGCAGGATGCAATAAGAGACGAACGTCTTTTTGTATTTCCTTTGGGATTTTGTTGGGATTTTTCAAAAGCGATGCATCACTCAATGGACCGTTGAAAACTTCCCAAACAAAACAACCATAACCGTACGCATCCACGGTCCTTAAATTCATACAGCTCTATTGAACATTCAAAGGTGTAAAAAATTTTCAAAATGCAGTTAATACCAATTATTTTTCAAAACCACTTTTCCATCACGAACTTCAGGTGTCGTATATTGTTTAAATTCACTAGGCTTGTGTAAAGCTTCAGGTTCATCCTCGTAAGAAATTAAATATTCAAAACCGAACAATTTCCACTCGCCACTTTTATTCACAAATACAGAATGACAATTAATATTATTATGAACGCATTTCACATCTTGAGATAAAAATGAAACAGCATTCTAATAAAACAAGCAAATTATCATCTCTAAATTTCCAATTAAATAAATACTCACGGCAACAGAATAAAGGCCCCATGATGCAACTTCTTTGAAATTTGAAAATTCTTTCAAATTTTTAACGTAGCTTGTAAAAGGAACCACTGCTTCAGTGACAATATAAATAAGTGAGTCTGTCTAAAAAGTAAAATTTTGACTGCAAATCGTAAATTTCGATCAAAATAAGCAATTTTTAGTTTCTGCTTTCAAACGTATACTTATCACGTTCACTAATTTTACAAATTCAGACAATAAAATTTACATTTACACAATGGAATCATCAAAATCACATCAATTTATTCTTCAATTCGTACTTGTATGGAGTCAAGGTAGAGAAGAATTGAAGGATGGCGAAGAGTTTTGATTTTTTTCAAACACGCAGCAGCTTTCTGAGCATGTAAATATCCAAGATCTTTAAGATTGGCACAAAATATTGACACATCTTCTTGAGTTGTCTGAAAATTCAGCAATAAATCAACGAAATGCATAATTTTGAAAATGAAAACTCACTCTAGATTTACCGCTATATAAAGAAAATACAGAAAACTGTTCCACATCAGGATATTTGTTCAACAAATCGAAAGGGAACTCTTTTACAGGATCACGGGAAAATAAAGCAGTAAACATAGACGTCATTATTTTATTTCCTGCAAAAAACTAATTGTGAACGGTGTAATGATGATATAAAATAGCTCACATAAAACACATATATGTTACAGTATTTGGTGAACATTTTTTCTTTTCTAAATTATATTTATTTAAACAAAATATTCTGAATTATTATTATTTTATTAATAAAAAATTCATAACTTATCAAATTAAAAAAATCTAACCTTAAAAACAAGGAAATCTGTTGTCAAAAATAAAAACTGTGTAAAAAAAATTTTTAATGACGTTTCACAATTAATACCCTTAACAAAAATACGACCAAGCATACTGTTGTTTTGTTAAAAAGTAAGAATAAAGTTAGTTATGGAAATATTTCACAGTTGGTATAAAACTTTTGATTTTATAAATCATTCAGCATTTAATCTAGATTAGGTAATAGATATAACATTTGAAAACTGGATATAAATATTTAATATTTGAAATTATGGTTCAATGGTCAGTTATCAGATACAAAATTTGTTGCTGCAACACAGTTTGAAATGGTGCTTTAAAAAATATTTCACTATTTTAAAAATTAATTCTTGAAAATTAATTCTTTAAAAAATAAATGAAATTAAAAAATGCGCTGTTATCTTTTTTATTGATCTAGGTCATTTGCACATAGGTCACATAGAAAAAGCTTGAACTTTATTATACTTCAGAATACTGTAATGGCTTTATTGGCATACAAACAATGATAAGCGTCGTCAGTGACCGCGGAGAAAGTGTAGCGTGGTAGTGTGTTGGTTTTTCTTGGGGCAAGTTCGTGACTTGGTGCGCTTGTAGTTGCGAATTTACTTGAGCTTCTTTTCGCGTGTCTTTGTAATATTTCTATTATTTCGTGAGTAGTATTTAGTAGTGGCATTTAATTAATTTACGATTTATAGTATTCATGAATAGGCATTTTACAAAATGCCTTTAACTTTTTGCCCGAAGCAAATTATTAGTTCCATCGCGTCGTATATATATGTTGGTGAAAGTGATATTTTCAAACGCAGCTCTGTTTTGAAAATTGGTTTCGCTTGCGAATGTAGCTTTAGCGCGTGCAAATGATTATGATGGCGTTTTGCATTGTATTGTTTACTTTAGATTCGTTTGCTGCTATTTTATTTGGAATAAATGTCCAGTGAGATCAGCCGTCTAGCGTGCTTGGCCCTGTACAAGAATCTACAACACACCGCAAAATCGATCTCCAACTATTCATACAGAGAATTTTTCATTCGACGCATTCGTGACCATTTCCGAGCAAATATTCACGAAAGTGACCTGAACAAACGACAAGCGTTGTTCAGTGAGGGCGCACAGGCACTAGAAGGGCTGAAGAGGCAAAAAGTGCTGTGCGACCTATATCCTGCTGGGAAATTGGTCATCGAAGAACAATAAAACAGCATGGCGTCGAACGGAGATCTGCGCATGTGTCCGAAATGCAAAGCTACGGACTATAGCAATAAAAACTTTAAGCTGATGATCAGCGAATGCGGACACATGCTGTGCCAGGTGTGCGTAGATGTATTGTTTGTGCGCCATTCTGCTAGCTGTCCCGAATGCGGTCAATTGTTGAAGAGAAGCTCGTTCTGGGAAATGCTCTACGATGACCCGCTGGTGGAAAAGGAGATTTTCCACAGGAAAAAACTACAAAAAATATACAATTTGAAAGAGGACGATTTCCCAGACTTGCGCTCTTACAACGATTACTTGGAACAATTTGAAGAAATTGTCTTCAATATGGTGTACGACCGCGATTTGGAACAGACCAAGCAGATGGTTGCCGACTTCGCCAGGGCCAATGAAGATTTGATTGCCAAAAATCGCAATCGGCTGAGCAAAGATCAGGAATGGATCGAGCGAGCCATTGATGACCAAGAGAAAATGCGCGGCAGACTGTTGGAATACAAACAACAAGAACAACATGAAGCCGGCATGAACAGTGCTGCGAAAAGGGCCGGTGCGAGGGAAATCTTGAACGAGCTGATGAATTCCGACGCACCGGCCGAGATGGTCATCATGAACAAAAAACATCAGCAGATGGTGGAAGACGTGAGGTTGGCCAAGGTGAACCAGGCGGGCGTGGTCGAATCGTCGAAGCCGTTTCAAACGTTCCAAAGCCAGGGCACTTATTCGGCTTTGAACGTCGACGGCGTGCGATACGAATACATCGCCGAGACCCTGGTGCCGAACATCGACGTCGACTTTGCCAACAATGATCAATTGGAGAAGAGAAAGTTCTATTTAAATGCTCGCATGCCGTCCCCGGATAAACTAGCCGGCGGATTTTCTGTAATGTTGCCTCTAGGAAGAGCTGTACAAGAAGCATTTTGCGATGTTCTTTTTAACTGTGATCTGTAGTTGTTGTTTTATCCATTCCCATGTAAATTACAAATTATACACGTTTATATATGTATTATATGGTTTTTTTATTGTTAAGCAATTAAAATTTCATATATAATATATTTGTGTTTATGAAAAAAATTTACATAAATGAATAAATATACATAAATATATATACATTTTGAGTGAACAGAAGAAAGAGGTATATAGTTACATATTTTCGCGAAATATTTCATTCCCAATAACGTTATCGGCTATTGGTGACGGTTGCCATTCGGTCATTTGCTGTTTCCACATGTTCGAATATAGGCCATCTTTGTTCAACAATTCAGTATGACTAAAAGCAATACAAAATAAGTGTATATTTCAAGAAAGCAAAGCTTTTTGAATTCTTCTCATACGTTCCAAATTCTTCGATGCGTCCATTGCGCATCACTAATATTTGATTAGCGTTGACAACAGTAGATAAACGGTGTGTAACAATGAGAGTAGTTTTGCCTTTGCATACTTTATCCAAAGATGCTTGAATGAGTCTCTCAGTTTCTACATCCAGTGAAGATGTAGCCTAAAATAATTAAAAAAAATATAAATTATTCGTAATATACTAAAAAAGTTTAAAGACAAATCGATTACTTCGTCCAAAATCATAACCGATGGAACTTTGATCATTGCTCTAGCAATAGCAATCCGCTGCTTTTCACCACCGCTCATTTTCAGTCCCCGTTCACCAACAACAGAATCATAACCTAATAGAAGGTGATTTTTTTTGAAAAAAATGATGACTTAACTGAATTCAAATTTTACAAATTACCGCTGGGAAGTTTCAGTATGAGGTCGTGAATTTCGGCCAATTTTGCCGCTTCGAAAATCTCCTCGTCCGTTGCATTCGATTTGGCAAAAGCAATGTTAAATCTACAATTTGAAAAATTCAAATAAATTTTCCATTTTTTTTCTATAAAATATTTTTCCAAATCAAATTTTCGTACTTGATTGTCTGATTGAAAAGTATCGTATCCTGCGGCACGACAGCGATGTGACTTCGCACGGAGGATGGGGTAAATTTGGCGATGTTCTGATCGTCGATCAATATTGAACCTTGCACACAGTCGTAGAAGCGCAACACCAGACGCAACAGTGTCGTCTTGCCACTTCCAGACGGTCCCACCTGAAATTATGAGAAAATTTTTTTTTAATTTGGAAAAGAAAAAATCAACAAACAAAAATGGAAAATTCCATACCACAGCTACAGTCTGTCCGGGTGGCACGATGAAAGAAATATCTTTCAAAATTCTTCGTTCCGGCACGTAACCGAAGCTGACATTTCTAAATTCCAATTTGCCTTTGTTGACAGTCAAAATCTCATCAGAACCCTGAGCCTAGAAATGCAAAGAATTTAAATCGATTCAAATCAATTTCAACATCCCAATCACAAATTACCTCTGGCGCAATGGAAAACAACGCGAACATATTTTCCATATCAATAAATGATTGATGAATCAGTCTGAAAATTTTTTTAAATCACAAATTAAACAAACAGAAATATAAAAACAGAATTTCATTTTCTACCTGTAATATGTACCCATCCAATTCAACGGCTGGTAAAGTTGCAAGATGTAGGCAGCGTAGAGGACATAGTCGCCGGGTGTTAGATCAAATTGTTCCACAGAAATGAAATAAGCGCACAGCAAAGAGCCGGATAACAGTCCGATGGAAATGATCACATTTTGTCCAAAACTGAGAACAATCAAAGATGCTAACGATTTGCGTTCTTCTTTCTGAAATTTACAAATTTAAATACAACAACAACAACAACAACTTGATAAATTTTACTTGGTAACTTTCAAAAGCATGCCCGTATCGATTCGTCTCGTCTTTTTCAGCATTGCAAAATTTAATCTTCAAATTTAATAAGTCGATTTATTTATTTTCAGAAAAAAATTACATATATATTTTTTTTCAAAATACCGTCTCAAAATTCATCAAAGAATCAACAGCGACTGCTTGCAATTCATTCTCACGCTTCAACATTGCTCTTCGAAAAGCTGTCCTCCATTCGGTGATGCAAAATGTGGCAACTGAATGATGGAAAATATTCAAATTAAATTATAAATTTCTGAAACAAAAGAAAAGAATATTTAATTATACATACTAAGATAAATGGCCATTGTTGTCAATACTATCAGCCCGAAAATATAGTTGAAAGTGACACAAAAATATATGATAGCAATCATAATATCCATTATAACCGGAGCAATGTTAAATACCATATATCTGCATGTTGATTTTTTTTAAATTTGAATAATTTTTTACAAAATCAACAAAAAGCTCACATTATTAATTGATTGACACTGTCCACACCACGATCCATAATTTCAATCACTTCCCCAATTTTTCTGTCCATATGCCATTGATAGGATAATCTTGAATTTGTGTGAAATAAATTTAAAAATCAAAAATCAAAATCAATGCAAATAATACTTGTGCAAATGTTCATAGAGACGTAGAGAAATCTGTCTACTGCTGTGCTGTTGCACTCCGATCCAAAAGTAATTTCTGATATTGTTCAATAAACCATTCGATGCACTGCCACCTTGGCAGAACATCAACAATACATAAATGATAATAAGATCTGATCGAAAAGCAATAGTTCCATTATCGTAGTTCAACGAGTCGACTAAGCAAAACAAAAAAATTAATTAATTAATTAATAATGCTACTTGAAAATCAAAATAATTTACCGATGTGTTTGTGGTATATAGGAGCGAATAGATTCACTACACGGCCTAATACCAAGAGAAGGAAAGAGAAGACGAATGCAAATTGCAAGTACAAATTTTCACTTGGCCAAATGAATGGAATGAGAAATCGCACTTTGTGCCACATGTGGCGTACAGTGAATCCAAGGTGCTTCTTGAATATTTCAAAAATTAATAAACCACAAATGAATAATTAATGTTTAATTTTTGAAATCAACTACTATTCCATATTCAGAAATAATTGCATGCTAATTCATATATTTAAAAATCAAAACTGCTTACTTCTTCATCGTGTGTTTTAGCTTCATTGTTTTTGAAAAGCTCTTTAAAAAACATAGCTCATTGACAACTGCCGCATACAGACTTAAAAAGCCTTAAATGACTAGTTTATTGTTTATTTCATTATTGTTTCAATGAAAAATTGAGACAAATCTTTAAAGTGAAAATAAAAATTACTTTTAAAGTTTAAAGTTTAAAACGTATTTTAAACTTAGTCGTCAGTTTCACCCTACGACGTTGTGTTGTATAAATCTTTCACACTGAAAAAATAATAATTAAAATACTACTAAAAATTAAATATGATAATTTACATGTTTATTTGATATAAAATACAAAAAGTGCAAAGTCAAGAGCGTTCCATCTTTTTAGCAATCAATTCTCGGAATTGAGACAAAATAATATTTTCTTTTTTCGAACGTTCTTCTTTGCTGAACATGCTCAGCATGCGCTTCTCTTCTGCGCTGTATATTTGATTTTCTTTACGCAAACGAGTAGCTTCCATTCGCCGATGTCTAAAATTAAAATAACACAACTGTACAAAAAGTTTAAATTGAAATTTGAATTCAAAAAATGAATTCTAAATATTAATTTTTTTCTCCTTCTTTGAATGTAAACGTAATGTCAAAATGACCACGGAAACAGATAACTGAAACAAATGCTTACCTAGTTCCACTCATGACAAAACCAACTTCTTCGAATTTTTGAATTTCTTCAGACGTTAAACCAATTTCACCTCTTCTTGGAATACGCTTTCCTTCGGCAATATAAGCAGCCATTGCAGCACCTTCACCAGGAAGTAAATTCCGTCCATAACTGAAAACAGAATAGAAGAATAAAAAATTACTTCTTAAAAAACACTTAACAATTATTAATTAAAATACGTACTCCACTCTCTTTGCAATATCACCACCAGCGTCTGAAGTGGAAGGCAATGGACCAACAACATCTTCCTCATCGCTGATTTTAGATTTATTTTCATTTTTATTCAAAAGTGTTTCTTTGGTCACTTCAATCCATTCGACGTCATTTTCATCACTATCAGAATGCTTGTGCTTTCGATGCTTTTTCTTCTTCTTTTTAGTTTCTTGCTCAACTACCACATCTTTTACAATTTCTGTTTCTTCTCCATAAGAGCTGAAAATGTTCAATAAATGAAAATCAAATTGAATAAAAAACGCTTACAAAACATTCACTATTTTACTTCAAATCAGAAACAACTGGAGAAGAATTCCATATTTCAGGTACACCTTCTTCTGCAATTTTTATGCGATCTTTTATTCGACTAAAAATTAAATTTCAAACGAGAAAAACAAACATAAACGCAAACAATCTCACCGAGAAAGGTTACTTAAATCTAACAAAGTTGAATTCCGAGAACTGTACATGTTCTTGAAATATGAACTAGTAGGAGACGGATATCTTTCTGGGTTTGGCGATCTGTTTTTGCCATGACGTCGAAACGATTCCGAATCACGACTTCCAGATTCAGAACGTCTACTGTAATACTTCTTTTCATCTTTTCGGCTAGAACTTCTGTACTTTTTCCGACGATCCCTGCTTGACGAACGACTACGACGTCTGGGAGATTTTTTACGATATTTACCACTGTCCCAACTTCTCTCGTAATACCTCTTGGGTGAACGTTTACGTCGACGACGATATGATGGAGATGATGACCGAGAAGAAGATGACGAACGAGAAGAACATGATGAACTTCTTGATGAAGACAATCTACCTCGCTTTTTAGACATTCGTAAAGCAACTGAAAATTGTTACCAACTGTTGTTTGCTTAGAAATTTTTTTCAAAATGTTCAAACCATTTAAAGCAAAACTATGCAATTAAATTGTAAAAAAATATACTTTCTACTATTTTATATTAATAAAATAAATAATCACATCGTAAGCATACTGTAATAAGCAAGTAAAAATGTATACTGTAATAGTATTAAAATGTTCATGAAACATTGAGAAAAATGTAATTTAATAAAAAGAAATTATAGAAAATGCATAATAAATTAAAATTTATCAATTGAAATTTTATTAAACAAATAGATACATACTTTTACAATACTGTAAATGAATGTTTCATATGAAAACGACCTATTCCAAACTGAGTTGCATCATTGGTATAGGATCAGTATATTGCAGAAATGTCAGAACAAGAAGGTAGAAACCAAACTTCAGATGCAAAAGAAGACACTCCTCCACTTCCAAAAGGATGGGAAAAAAGAATGAGTCGAAAAACAGGTAGGTGAAATATTCCTAATTTTTTCTTACACGAAACAAATTGTTAATAATAATAATAATCATTTTCTGAATACAGGAGAACCATATTATTATAATGTTTATTCACATGAAAGTCAATGGCGGCGTCCTACAGAGCCTGCTTTACCGAACATGTCATCCGCGAGCTCATCATCATCATCATCTACATCACGAAATGAGCAGGTAATATATAAATTATAGTTGTGAAACTTAACATAAAAGGTTATTAAATTTTATCATCAATTACAGGTTAAATGTTCGCATATTCTTGTGAAACACAAAAATTCTCGACGACCATCATCCTGGAAAGAAGCAGTTATCACACGTTCGAAGGAAGATGCGCTTCACTTAATACAAGGTATTTCCGACTTTTAATTTCATTCATTTTTTTATATTTGGAATAAACGCAATTAAAACCA
>NW_003526944.1:3748595-3768376 GCF_000181795.1 Trichinella spiralis
AAATTGTTGATAAATGAAAAAAGAAATAATTAAAATCATTCCCCTTTAGTGACAAAATAAATACAAATACAAAAAGTTGAGAAAGTTTTCTTTTCAATAGTATAAACTTAATAATAAATTAATAAATTCATTTTATTGAAATAAAATTTAAAAAATATATATAAATTAATAAAGCAAAAACAAGTTAATCATTAAAAAATAATTTTTGTAAATTTATAAATAAGAGCTTGAATTTCATTAAAACAGTACAGTATAGGCGGCCAGTAGTGACATGTTGATTGTGTGGCGGGTGTGTGGTGTTCGATGTTTGCATTAGTTTAATTTTACGATTAATCTGTTGAAAAGAAATTTCCCATACCCTGTTTGTTGAATAAAAGTGAGAAAAATGCGTTCAAGGAGCAGAAGTCGCTCCCGCTATAGAAGACATCGTGATCGTCGAACACGATCCAGGTCCAGGGCTCGTAGTCGCAGACGTCACAGGGATCGTTCTCCTGAAAGCAGTTACAAACGACGTCGTGAATTGAGCCGTTCAAGAAATCGAAGGTAAAGCAAGAAGAAAAAAAACTGATTTATATAAAATATTTGTTTGTTCGAAAAATATTACCAATACTCTCTTGTATTGTTCAGCACGAAAAGAGCGGCCAGTTGTTCGTCTTCTGGTAGTTCATTGAGTGATGGGAAAATAAGCAAGTACGTTCGCGAGGAGAAGAAATCCCGTCGGTAAGCACCACTGATTACTTGCTTTGCTTATTTTCACTGCCTGGATCCAATTCCAATAATCATTCCTTTCAACTAGCTACTTTGAACTGCAGCCACATCATCAACTACGTAATCCAACAGTGCTGTATTTGAATTTCAATTTTGATATTTTCTTTGTCAACGTTTTACATTTATTTCTAGTAATGAACAATTATTGATGGCAAATCAGTTGAAACTTACCAGCACTGTACCGACGACGGTCGAGATGCCTGCCGGCTTGAGAACCAACTCGTCGAATTTGACCACCACTCTCCAACAAGTAGACAGTTCAAATTTGATGAAAGCGACGATTTTTCCACTTGACGAAAGTGTGATTGAAAAACGCGCTCAACAACTTCTGCAAGCCCGCATTGCCGATGTGGACGCAGAAGTGGCATCCCGGCTGGCGGCTGCCAAGTCCGACTTGGAAGCTCAGATTCGAGCTCGAATTAGCATGGAATTGCAGGAAGAGATCAGCGCCTGTCAACGTCGTGAAGCAAGTTTTTCTTTTTTTTCTTTTATTTAATATTGTTTTATTGTGTGCGACGCGGTTGAGCATTTTCTGGCATATTCAAGTGTGTAACTTCAGCGCGAACAGTGATTATGTATACAGTACGATTGGCATGCTCGAACAAGATTAATTAACACTGAGAGGTCACAATCTTTCATATTCATTTCCCATTTTTCATTTTCATTTTCATACAGCAATTTGGCAAATCAAATTTTTAATTGATGACCGAATTGGATTGAAATTTTACCTAATTTTCATTCTTTCGATATTTATCAGCATCAGTTAGTGGTGGTCTTTTTACTTGCACGCACGTATTAATTGTCGTCGACCGTATTTTTGATAAGGTACAAAAGTAGGCCAAATTTGATAAATGGATGAATGAGTATTATTAGACTACTGGTATAATAGTGTAGTTTGTTTTTCTAAAAATAAAAATCAATTTTATACGTAGGAAAAATACTTTACAATAAATATTTTTTTGTCTGTCTAATTTTTGAATAAAAGCTTTTAGTTTTGAACTATTTGTGTTGTTGTTGTTGTTCTTGTAAGTCTCGTTGTCATTTTTGTCGTTGTTGTTGTTGCGCTAAGTACGTTGAACATAGGCTTTTTTTCCGTTGGAGTTGACAGGTATTTGTTATGCAAATGAGACGCGGACGATCGCCAAACCGTATGTGTGTGTGTGTGTGTATTGTAAGTTTCACCACCTCTTTCCGTTCTGATATTCCAATATACGCACAAACACAAACAACAGTGCAATATTGGAGTGTGTTGATTAGCATATTTAAAAAAAAAATAACCGTCGGCTTGTATGCACATCGACAGATGGCGTAAGTATGACGAACGTTTGGCGCTTTAATCGACTGGACAATGTTTTCAGGCCGAATCGAAACAGCGTTGCGAAGAGCTGGAACGTCAGCTTCAGGCAAAATTGCAAGAGCTCGAAGAGTCGAAACGAAAATTAGTAAATTTGCATAATATAATAATGAAATAAAATATTCATCCGTACGTTGTGGTGGTTGGTTGTTTATTAATTCTTTTTTCTCTGTAGGACGAAGAACGACTTCTGATGCTGGAAACGAAGAGGATGCTTGAAACGGAACGTCAAGAATTGAAAAAAGAAAAAGACAAAATTGTCCGAGAAGAACAGACGATCATTCTTGGCAAAGGAGGTTCGAGACCGAAACTGAAATTCTCTTTGAACAAAACAAAATAATAATAATAATACTGTATATATAATATTATAGTGAAAAATATATTTTCTTTTGTTCTTTATACAATTAAAATTCAATTGTATAAAACAAAAAAGTTACAACATTATTGTTTTTTTTATTGATTATTTCATGTGTAAAAATAGGCGTGCATGTTTTTTGTTTTGTAAAAGAAAAAATTATCATTTTACGAGGTCAATTTTCTGTCTGTCTGTCGTTGATCATCCTCATCAATCGTCGTCAATTGAACAACGGCATCGTTGCAGTCGAACTTCCAACATGGCCAACTGGCGAAGCAGTTTCGCATTTTCCTCTCTCAGTGCATGAATGGTCTACAAAAATTGGAAACATTTTGTTGTTTACCTATTTGTTTGTTTGTTTGTTTATATTTGATAATAACGTCGTCGTACATCTTGTTCACTTTTGAAAAGTCCGCTGCGAATAAGTTCCGCCGCTGATGGCCTCAAAGCTGGCTGTTGTTGAATCAACTGCGAAACAATTCCCGCCTAAAAAATTTGATTGAAAAAATAAATATTCCATGACAATCAATGATGATGATCAACTGACGATCACTGGCCATTTTTGTTGAAAATCTTCAGCGATGCTTTGTTGTCTGAGTCGACCGATGTGAACCGCACGTTCCATGGCCGTTTGGAACGGAAAATACATCTCGTAGACGATAATCCCAAAACTGTACATGTCAGTCTATGATTGAAGAACACAATTAAAAAAGAAAATTTACATTTTTTTATAATTGGCGAAAAATACACTAACAAACCTTATTGTCGTATGTGGACAATTTCAATTGTTCCGGTGAAGCGTACAGAGAAGTGCCAATAGCTTTGCTGTGTTGTTTCGTCGGCTGAGGTTGTTGTTCAACTTTGGTGAAGTTGTTGTTCTCCTGTTCGGACCAAATTTCCGGAGACAAAAATTGACAAGCCAAACCAAAATCGCCCAAAAGCACCTGCGGTTTTTGGCCACTGAGAAACACGTTGCTCGGCTACAAAAATATTTGAATTAATTAATTAATTAACATAACAACAAGCAACCTTCAAATCTCGATGCATCACATTTTGACTGTGGATGTATTGGATCGCTTCGACCAATTGGCGAAGGATGATTTCGTTGACGTCCGCATTGACTAAGTCGAACGGAGAAGCTGAAAAATAATTCCAATTCAGATAACCTACTTTTTGTTTTTCGATAATTTGCATAGAGCAAATTACAACAATTCGATTTCACCGCCGCATTGCGTTCGTCCATCCAATCTTTCAACGTCCAAGAGCACAATTCCATTTGCAAATAAAGCTTCAGAGCTTTCGGCTAAAAAAAAGAACAAACGCTAAATTGACCGATCACACAACACAATACACAAATACAAACAGCTTCGTACAATTTTTTTGCTTTTTTTCAACTTTTTGGCAAAATTCATTTCTGAACCGGAACAAGACGACGACGATGACTTAGATGATGATGATGATGATGATGACAACGAACAAGAAGCTTGAGAAGGTGAATTTTCCAACAATTTTGGCGGGAAACTTTGGCCACTGGTCGAGGCGAACACAATTTCAGGCGAAGAACGCGACCGCGGCAAACGCAAAGACGACAACATTGGAGAAAATGTGCCCCGTTTGTTGTTGTCGTCGTTGGTGGTCGAATTGGTGAGCGAAACATCTCTGAATTGAAAAATTCAAATTTTAGAAAAAAAAACATATACATTAAGCGAATAAAACATATAGATAGATTACTGTAATTCTCGAATTTTCAACGACTCCGGCGACGTTGGCAGACTTTCAACCGCCTGCGGATCAAACTCCAGCCAAGCGCAGTGATACCGTACCACGTTCGGATGGTTCAACCTGGCCAAAAAACGCACTTCGCCAAGCAGCTGAGAAAATTATCATTTTTTTGAAAAATATTGTAAAATCAAAAAAAAATTATATAACAATAATGACCGACTTTCAAACATTGTTCCGGAGACAGTACCGAAAATTCAATTTTCTTAACAGCGTAAACTTGATCGTCAAGTTTGTTCAAAGCCTGGAATAGAAAATTCAAAAATTCGCTCACTTCTTCTTACACGAATGGATTTATTTATAAACAAACAACACAAGCGTTACTTTGACCACTTGACCAAAGCCACCTTTGCCGAGTTGGCAAATTTCCACAAAATCAATTCCATACCGACTGATTGCAATGTTGTTTTTGTTTTCATTCAACGCAGCGACACTTTTCTCACCCAATTCAGGAAATGATGTTGATCGATTTTCGAGCATTTTAATGGATTTCTAAATATCGAAAATCAAAATTTCCACATAAATTGCCAGCCACATTCGATTAAAAAATCCAAACATTCTGCTAATTTACATTTGGATCCAAAAAGCACTGGGCTTTTTCCAACAAATGAGCCATGGACAAGAAAAATTGCTGACGAATTGAATAAAGTTCATTGGAAATCAACAACGGAGGTATCAACTGCAGAACATCAATTAACATCATTAATCAGACTGATCCAAGCAAGCGACAAATTACAACTGCTTACTCCGAGTTCGACGAGAGTTTGAGATAAAACTGAAAACCTTTTTTTCAACTTTGAAAAATAAAAATCAAAAAATCAAAATTTTAAAACATACCGCAAAACAATTTCTTCTGCTTTTCCGGGTTCGACTCGGTCAGGCAGCAGACCATTTCGACCAGAGCAATCAGGACAAATTTGATATGATCCTCGGACCAACGTCCGTCGGCAACCGTGCCCAACTCTTTCGGGGCAATTTGCACCAGCGCGTCGGGAATTGGGCTGCAATTTGGACTCGGTTCTGAAAATCACCATATTTTATCACGTGTGAATGAAACCAACGAACCGATGAATTTCCACATTCCACAGTTCACCAAATCGACCACCACCTCAAACTGTTTTCACAAAATTTGCAAATTATTCAAATTACCATCGAAGCGTTCCAACAGCGGCGGATCGTTCAGTATTTCTTCCACTTTGCTGATCAACTTTTTATTTTTCTCTTCCATAAATCATTCTTCCACAGCAGAACAATCGCTTTCTTGCGCGGAGAACCAAAATTGAAACACAAAATGTCGTTTTCAAATTTGTCGTCGATAGATTTTCATCAACAATCGACTGATAAACAACAACCAACGGACCGATTTGAGCTTTCTCACGCACAATACAGTAATAATAGAAAGTAAGTAACAAGAATAAAACTTTTCGATTATAGTATGAAAAAAAATATTTTTGAACATCTTTTTAAAGGAACCAAACCATGCCTTCGCATTGAACTTACTGTAAATTACAACTTGCTCATGAAAAAACGTGAAAATTTGGAACTTTTTTAAAAAAAATATCAAATTGCACTTGCAAAAAACACCAAAAAAAGATTTGCATCCATCAAAAAATGTTTTACTCGTGTAATTTGAGAAAAAAAAACAAGTTTCACACCCATTTTCCAAAAAAACTTTTATTCATAATTTAATGTCTGTAGTAATAATTCATTCGGTACTGAACTTGATCGAGTTTGTAACGTTTGGATCAATGCGTCCTCCTCGGTATGTACCTCGCTTCTTCTTTGTTTTCTCTTTGCGAAAACTCTTCCCTTTCACAGTGGAAAAAGTTTCATACGCCTTTTTACCCCATTCATCGTACTGTAAAATTATTCGAAAAATTATCAAATTATTATTAAACTGCACGACAAAAAATAGCATACTTTTGATTTGAAGGAATTATCACGAAATGGTTCGTCCAAATCACTTTTCGAAGCAGAAACACGTCGAAATGGACTCGGTTTCTTCAAAGAAAAAAAAACACAAGAAGCAAAATATTCAATATTCCTCCTCTGAATCATTTCACAAATAAATTTTTTCTCACCCCATCCGTTGTATTACTACTTTCGTTCATCTTTTTCTTCTTCTTTTCTGACTGACCATTTTGGCTCTTGTTGAAACTTTTATTCATATCATCCGATGCGGCAGGTCGTTTTTTCTTCAACACTTTTCCACTATCATTGCCTTTTGATAGTGACTTTTCACCGCTACTCTGAGCTGCAAACAACAGCGGGCGTGGTTTCATTTGCATAATTTTCGGCGTACTCGTTTTCAATTTCATATCCGACAGGTTCATCAGTTCCAAATCAACACTACTGGTGGAACTGTCGGATGTTGCTTCTTTCTTTCGTACAGAAGATGACGATGAAGCAGCTGCCTGCTGCTGCTGCTGCTGCTTGACGGCCTGAGTTTCCTCTTCATCAGATGATGTTGTTTCAGAATCAGACGACATTTTCTTCTCATTGGTATTCTTTTTCGCATGCTTCATCGGTGTAATAATTTTCGACTTCAAATTCGACAATTCCACTTTTTCAGAATCAGTACTGGAACTGTCGGATGTTTCTTGTTTCTTTTGTGCATGTGATGATGATAATGATGATGGTTGAATTTTCTGCTTCTTCGCTTGACTTTCATTTAACTTTTCTTCATCAGAATCTGAAGACGAACTCACATCATCACGGACTCTTTTCTTACTGTTCACCAATCCGGGAACAGATTTGCCACCTCCTTTTGCAACAACAGTAATCTTGCCAGTTGTCTTCGCATTCTCCTGTACGTCGTCGTCACTGGACGAAGAATCATCATCTTTCTGCATAAGCACTTGAGTAAGCTTCACCGCGGGCGGTGCCACTTTTGCACTTCTCGGCAAACTGTTCATCTTTTCCAAATGCAACAGTGTCTTGTTTTTCTTTTCCTTGCTCTTTTCTGCTTTTTCTTCTTCGCTCGACGTCGTCGATGAACTTCCACTACTGCTCGACGCTTTTTTCTTCAAAATTCCCGCTTTTTCTTGAGAACGACTATTCACAAGCTCATCATCCGAAGAGCTATCATCACTACTGCTTGTACTTTCCGAATCGGATACTTTCTCTTTCTGTACGGAGGAAAGGTTCTTCTTGGTCTGAAAAGCTGCTGCGCTGAGAACTGCCTTGTCTTTTGTCACTTGATCAATTAAATCCATATCGCCGCTGCTGCTACTGTCACTAGTGTCACTGTCAGATTTACGTACAGTCTTTTTTGGATTCTTCAATGTGCTGCTGTTGCTGCTGACTACCGACTGTGTCGTTTTCTTCGTAATCGGCTTTGCAGCAGCAAGATCATCTTCAGAAGATGTGCTAGTATCACTTTCGGATGATGAAGCCGCTCTTTGAACAGCAGATGACGACAGTGCGGCGATCCTCGAAATCATTGGAATCATCTTCACTTCTTTCTTCAATTCTACTTCCTCCTCACTGCTGCTGCTAGTGGTACTATCACTGTCAGAAGATTGTTCTTTTTTTCCAAAAATATTTTTCCCAACCACCGTCGGAGGATGTTTCGGTTCAATTCCACGGTTGTTTAGCTGCTTCTGCTTTTTCGCAGGCGGAGGATTTTCCGATGAACTGTCGCTTTCAGAACTGGAGTCCGTCTCAGCTTTAGTTTTAGATGTCAATGCAACTGCTTTTTGATCAACCGACTTCAATGTTTCAACATCTTCACTACTGCTGGAATCCGTGCTTGATGATGTATCGTTTTTATTATGCAACGGCAACTTTTTTTGCACTACTGTATTCAAGCTTTTCTTATTCAACGGCGCCGCTTCATCGCTGCTCGATGATTCACTGCTGCTACTATCGCTACTTGCAGCTACTTTTTTACCCGCTTTCTGTATCGTCGCAGCTTTGTTAAATTTCCCTACCACAAGCTGATGTGTTTGCTGTTTATTCAACTTTTTAACTTCTTCTTTGTTCGGGACGGATTTCAAATTTTCTGGCTTCTTTAAAGGTACAAATGCTTTCTTGATTGGAGTCGTCTGCACATCTGATTCGTCGCTTGAACTCTCTTCATCTGCTTTGCTGACAGCCTTCTTCGCTACCATATTTATTTTGCCTTTTTGATTCAAAGTTGCCGTTGTGTTCACTGTTGCCTCATCATCCGAACTGTCACTGCTGCTACTGTCACTGCTTTCCCCTTGTTTTGCCATCATCTGCCGCTTCAGAAACAATGCTTTAGAAACATTCAGCGCAGCTGCTTTCTACAGAAATTATAAATTATGAAAAACAATCCAATTATCAAATGCATTATCACTTTGTTTACCTTTACTGATGACCCATTCAAAACCTTATTTGTCTCCTTCATTCCAGGACTTTTTGATGCCAATGCCCCTGGTAAAGATGGCACCTGTTGGACGGCAATTTTTTTAGACGCCGCTTCACCATCAGAGCTTTCCGTGTCTGAATCGTCCGAACTGTTGTTCTCAACTTTGGCTGCATAAGGTGCATTTGTCTACAATGTAAGATTTATTATACATTAGCCAAAATTAAATACAATAAATATGCGCTACCGCCTTTTTCATCGACTGTACAATTTTATTGGCCACAATGCATTCCTCATCAGAACTACTATCGCTACTAGTGTCGCTGCTGCTTGAAGCTTTTTTCGATCTAACAGCAACTTCTTTGGATTTATCAGCATCAACTCTCTGCGCACCAACACCTGCAAATTATATTATTCAGTAACCGTAAATTTAAAAAATCGTTTTTACAGATAATTTCACCTTTATTCAATTCGAGCTTTCTCTTCTTGTTTGCTATTGCGTCAGCACTTCTAAACAATGTTTTGTAAAAAAAATTTAATTTGCTTTGGAGAAGAAACATTCACCAAATAAAAAAGCAAAATGATACATGTCACACAAATTAAATAAAAAGTAAACAAACAGTACACATACAAATAATTGCGAACAATCGTCTCCAAGTCACTTGCTGGCTCATTCTGTAAAAAGCAGTATTTATGTACTGGACAAATATAGATTTATTCGATTTACCGATTTCAGAAGCTTTTTATTTGAGCCACCATATATTTTCAGCGCAGTAGCTTCGTTAAAGTTCTTCTTTAAAAAGTCAAAAACAAGTTTATGGCAAACGCTACTTTCCCCTGACATCTACAATGTTAAAAGAAAGTATTTTTCAGTGCGGCAAACATAATTCATTAAAAAAGTTTCATTTTCTTGTTAAAACTAACAAAATAATATCTTATTCTAACACTAAGTGAAAATTTTCTCTTTCCAAATTCTTTACAATAAAATACTAACAATCGTAAATTAATCTAAATTCTTTCTTAATTTTTTTAGCAAATAAAACGATAAAAAATTCAAAGTAAAAAAGAAGTTCACTACTGAAATATCGGTCAAGAGACACGCTGTTCTGTTTTATGACAACCTCAAACAATAGCAATTAGCAATTTAATACAACTAAGCAACATCATAACATCTTAAAACTATCAATGAATATCAAGTATAAATAATTTTAGTGATAAATTTGATATATGATGTTCAGTTTTCAATGTAAGTAAATTTGTTTCTTTACCTTTTATTTTCTTGAAAAAATCGAATTCTAAAGTATTTTAAATTAAATATGCGTCTACTGAACGCTGTATAGCACTTATGTGTGCTAACTATTCAATCGAAAAATACCACGACCGTATAATTGATATATATTGCTAATGCCAATCTGACAAACAGAAGGACTATTCCATATTGATAATCAAGTAAGTTCTTCATATATGTTATACAAATACAGTAGGAAAGTACTTTTACAAATCCGTTCACCGTAAAAAATACACAAAATGCTTAAAATAATTTAAAATGTAAATTTATTCTTTAATTTTAATAAAACGCATTTAACACATACAAAAAATAAATATAAACACCAAAATCAGTTACAAAAATCGCTTTGCTTTGTTGTACGAGAACTACAAAATTTCTTTGTTTTGTAAATTGTTTTGATTTGTTGTTTATTATGAATGTTGATTACTTGAAGAGTGGTAAAATTGTAAAAGTTGCCTCAAGTGGTTTTAAATTCTAAGCTGAAGAAGTATGAGATACAGTTTGCATTTTAAAAAAGAAATGCAACATCGTTGGCTTATGCTTATCTGACTTTAAGTCAACTGTTGAAATAGCAATTTATTTACTAATCAATTCTGTCCAAAGTCTGCTCTTCACAGCGTTTTCTTTTTGACTATACAATACACATAATTTTAATTTGCGTAATGGCTTGAAGATCTATTTGAAATATTTAATCTTTATGAAGTTCATTCATTTACTCAATTGAAAAGTTTTCCTTTCTTTGTTTAGCATCATAATATAACGAGCTATAAAGTAATTATTTACTCCTGATTAATAAAATACAGTACTCGATATATACTTGATCGTTTATTTCGCATTCTTTAATTTTTACTATCATGTTCAATGTATTTGAAATGGATGAAATCTGAAATTGAATGAAATTTCATTTTTTCAGGTGATGAACAAATCAGAATTGCATCCTTTGCTAATTGTTTCACAATATGATGTTGACGATGAACCGCAGTCTATTTCTTCTTGGCGAAAATTCTGGACTAGCAAAGCTCTGGCTGAACGCGATTGTTTGGAAGAAAACGTTTGTTTTGTTAAAATAACTTTACGTTCCATTAACAAATTAGGTAAAGCAGTTTGGAATTTAAAATTTTATACGAAGGTAGATGAGTAGTAAATTTGCAGTTATTAGCAGATTTGTTCGGTTAGATAAATATTGTTTAAAATGGAAAAATGTGTATCATATTTTGAAACGTTTAATGATGATTTATCTTTCTTATGATTTTTTCTTAGATTTTTTGGACAATAATGATCAATATTTGAATGCCATTTTATTGACAACATCAGAACCGAATGTCTCATTGCTCAGAAAACTGATTTCTTCAGTTGTTCCTGGTGGAAGCATATCAGTATATATGAAGGAAGGAAGTATGTATGTTACTTATCAACAATAGGTCTATTCAGTTTAATAAACGTAGGTTTTTAGTTTGAATATATGTAATTGTGTTGCTTGAAAAAGCAGTTTGATGTTTAAATGCTTTAGAAATCGACTCCGATGATATTCTCGCAGAAATAACCGAAGCCTTTAAAGGAAACAAAGTTGAGAAAGTAAACAAATTTTTCAATTGTATATAATGAAAATGATTTCCTTTTAATTTAGGAGCATTTGAGTCCAGATTGTGTTATATTTACTAGTACCGTTCCAGTTTCTTCATGTAAGTGTTATACTGTTTTGAACAGTTTTATTTTATTGTTCGGATTTATAGCAAATGAGTGTGATGCAAAACCATCTGGTTCAGTTTGGTTGCTGGAAGACGAAGACTTAAATAATGAACTTATCAACGAGGATGAAATCATTATTGCTGAAAATGTCATTTTGCCAGTGAAAAGTAAAAGATATATAGCATTGTATTTTTGATTGCCATATTTATTTAATTTCTGTTTGAGATCCTTGTGAGTTATCTGATTCTTCAAACTTAACCAGTAAGAAAAGACCATGCAAAAATTGTACTTGTGGATTGGCAGAAGCTTCTGGCGATTCTGATAAAAATGCCAAATCGTCTTGTGGAAATGTTGTGCTACGTTTCAATCATATTTTGTTTGTTTTACATTTTATTTATTTTTAGTGTTATCTCGGCGATGCATATCGTTGCTCTACTTGTCCGTATTTGGGATTGCCACCATTCAAACCTGGAGATAAGATAGTTATTGATAGAAATTTGAACGAGAAAATATCTGATTTGCGGAAAGAAGAGAACGAAAATCACACAGCAGAAAGTTCTATATGAGTGAATTTGTATTCTATGGAAACATTCAAAATATCTAAATCGAAATAATTTTGTGTTCATGGTCTGGTGATATGCTTCGCTTGTATTGAGTAAATTGTATTTATACAATTTTGAATTAATCTAATTGTTAATTGTATGTTTAAGCTCATGTCACACATGATGTATAACAATTTGAGTACCAAATAGTGGGAAGCAAAACAAAATGGTGAAAAATTTAAAGCACTTTTAAAAGATTGAAATATGTTTTAATAGTTTTTTTTAAATAAAGTAACGCGTACAGAATGATGTATCTTAAACTGAATACAAACTATTCCAAAAATATTTATATTTCTTTCTCTTAAAAGACAGATGGTTACTGTAACACAAATAAGTTTACTGTAAGCTTTTGATTACAGTAATTATACTGATATTTATTTAATTTATGATATATTTATTTTTAATAAATTATGTCGAAGCAATGCTGAATTGGAGTTTTACAAAATATATAAATTAGGTAAATATCTTTGTAAAATTTATTAGTTTTGATATTTTGTAACTTTACGATAAAAGTATTACTATCACGTTATGTAGATATAAATTTAACTATTTTGTCCATTTCAGTTAGTAGTGTTGATTTGCACTGCTATGGGCCCATGATGATTGAGTAGACTTAAAAAATTTAAATATAAATATAACAATAATAAGTTTTTAATAAGTATTTATGAATTTTACTGTTCATGTAGCTTTCTTTAACTAGTAGTAATCGCAAATAATGTAGTTTCATTTTAAAAAGCGGCTAACAACGTGTGATTAATGGGCAACTGGTTTGGTAAATCTCGTTCACGTGTCACTGATCATGATCAAGTAGTGCTACAGCTGAAATGTCAAAGGGACAGAATGAAGCAAATGGAAAAACAGCTACACGTTAACATGGAACGTGAACGAAACGTTGCGAGAACTCTTTTAACTATGGGCAAGCGTGATGGGGCTTTGCTGATTTTGAGAAAGAAGCGTTTTCTTGAAAAAGAATTATTAAAATTAGCAGAACAGTTGGACAAAGTGGAACAACTCATTCATGGCGTTCAGTCGGCACAAGTGCGAGCGTCGGTTTTGTCTGCTTTGAAAGATGGAAACGCTTGCTTGACTAATCTTAATCGTGTTTTCAACCTCGACGAGGTGGAAAATATTTTACAAGAAACTCAAGTTTCAGCTGAATATCAGCAACAAATTAGTGATTTGATTTCAAATGCATTAAGCGGAATCGACGATGAAGCTGTCGATCAGGATTTTCAACAATTGCTCAACGAAACCAACCAGATCATTCTACCAGACGTCCCAAGAGATACCCCTGTTATTGAAAAAGAAAGCACAGGAAAGAAAAAACCAATAACTTTAACTACCGACAACTGATTTACTGCTATGTAAATTTTCAAATTGCTTTCGGTAAATTTTATTCATTCTGAATTCCTTTTGAATGTTAATCTAACTTTAAAAAATTTAATCACTAATTTAAATATAATTTTCTTCTCCATGAATTTCTTCTGGCCACGATTTTTCAACGTCGACGATTTCCCCCTCCGCCTCCGCCACTAGCCAGAATCATCGCGATACGCATGAAGATGTTGATTGTATCCAAATAAATTCCAATTTGTCTAAATTAAAAACAATATTAAGATAAGCTAATTCAAAAATTCAAATATAACAAATCTTACGCGTTAATTGGATCAAATGGTTTCAGAGCATAAGTGGGATAATGCTCAGCCATTTTGACAACACGCTGGGTGTCGTAAAGCAAAAATCCCGAAAACAACACCAAGCCTCCGTAGGTGACAACTGAATACATGCTGGCGCCCAACATTGTTGTCGGAGGCAAAAAGAAAGTACCTTAAAATTACACAAATGACATGAATAAATCACTTTATTAAAATTTCCAGTTACCGATCGAAGATGCAAACACGATGCCCAAACCCATCGCTAAAACTCCACCCATGTTCAAAAATTTCTCGTTTGGAGCACACACAGCCACAGCGGACAAACCTTAAACTTTTAAATAGCTCTTTGTTTATAAATAAATAAAAATCAAATTTCACCTCCAACAACACCGGCAGTATAACAAGCTGCTCGAATCAAAAGCGGACCTCCAAGAAAAGACAGCGGAGCTATAACTGCTCCAAGAGTGCCACAATGTAATGCCCACGCGATGTGCTTCGCGTCCAATTTTGCTTTGTCATATGCAATACTTTGGCAAACAGCTCCAGTTCCAATCAACGCTGCCATTGTTCCAAACATCCCCTAAAAATGATTTAATTTAAAACGTGTGAAAAAGTTAACTTCACATCACTTTTGCTCACCAAAACTGAATTTCGAGTCAAGATATTCATGATGAACGGAGTTCGAGCGACAGCCATAGCAGAAGCTGTGGTAAGCAACAGACTACCACCAAGATACTGATACGTGCTGTGAACTCGGTTTCGTACATATTCAGGCCAAAGCCTAAATAATTTCATTCTTCGATTATAATGTAAAACATGAAAAAGTATAATGATCGTACATCGACTGTTCCAAAATACCGGATTCTGAAGATAAACCAAGTCCATAGTAACATAGAGCACCAATGCTCAATGCGGCCCCACCAGCTACAGCTAATTTACCAGCAAAAAAAGCTAAACAACACATAAAACAAGTTTAATTTTTCTTACATTATAGGATGCGTATTATTTCAAATAAATAAATAAATCTCACGTGTTTCGGTCGCCGGTTGAGTAAGAACTTCTTTCAGTGTCTTGCGACGAACGGCTTGCCCAGCGCTACGATACGATCGAGTCGCAAACAGACGAATTGACTCCAATGAAAATCCACCATTTGTAGACTGTTTCAATACAGCCGACAAGCCGACATTAGAAAACGACCCACAACGCATAAATGACAACATTTTCAGCAGAATATCCGAACGGAATTCAAGCAGCAACACTGCAACAAAACGGGTATAGTTATTATTTACGGTAATGTAAAAGAAAAGTAAGTACATATCCAAGTTTACAGTAAAAAGGTAAACAGAAATTTATAAAGAAATTGAAAAGAAGACAAAATAAAAGAAAAAGAAACGAAACCAAAAACTAAGAAATTATTAGCGTTATTGACAAGTCAATATTTTTTGCCAATAAAAATTTAGTTGGGGGGTCGCTCTTAATTTTCATTTATAAATAACGGATTTCATAAACACAAAATATATGAAGAGAAATAAATCGTATCAATGATTCAAAAAAATATTTTTTTCAAAAAATAATTCATAATACTAACTTTTTACATGATCATTTACTTTTTGAATGAAATATAATAAGCGATATCAGACAAATATCGTGTAAATAATCAGTGAGAGAAATATATTTAGAGAAAACTGAAGAAAATGATTTCAAACAGATTTTGTAATCATTAAAAAATAAATAAATTCGGTAAATGAACGACAGTAATGTTTCTGCACTAGTTCAAGAATTTGAACATATCAGTCAGTTTTTGTTAATAAATTGGAACTTTTCGATTTAATACTGGTAATTACATTTTTATTCAAAATAATCCCTCCATCCAAATACATGCCTATATTTGAATATTGTAATAAATTTTTGTAGAAAACGCTATTTGGTTGTTTAAATTTCCTCAAACTGTATTTTGTAAAAAAAGAAAATTAGATATTAAACATGAAATATAACTCAAAGATTTGCATGCAATATGTAATTTTTTTTCAATTCCCACCATTTGCATGATGGCGTGATAGTTTCTGTGCTTCATTATCAACAGAAATGAACAAAATGAAAGTTTGCATGCTAATTCAATTTTCTTCATTCCTTTCAAAGTTTGATTTGAAATAATTGAAGGCTTATGGTGTACATTGACAGCAGAATTGGAGACGTTTCAAGGGAACGTCGGACAAGCATCAAGATTTGAATTCAAATTGGTCAATCGATTTTGGCAACAGTACAAACAACAGTACTTTTAAATCTGTTGTATTCAAACATTTATCTGTAAATGATGGAAAGTTGGCAATTCTTTTGTAAGTTGGATTTAATTTTTAAATTACATCAAAATATTATTGAAATTGGATATTACATGCTCATGTTCAATAACAGTTTGTTAAGGTATTCAGATTTTTAACAAGAAAACAAATAAAGGATATTTAATTTGGCGTTGAGTTTCAGACAAGTACGCTACGCGCGTACTACACAGATTAGCGTTATCTAAGAATTATTCTTTCATTAACAATGCTCTTGTTTATTTAGCGTATAACTATTCCAACCGTAGTAGATATCATTAAGTTTTTTGAAAAAGAAAATCACTTCATATTCCTGCATCCATTATGATTAAAATGTAAATTATTTTTTTGATATAGCAAATTCAATATATGAAATGAAATTCACTTGTTGTAAATTAATATTATGCATGACATGGGTGTAGTCTGGCAAAATAGAAGACTAAATTCAGCAAAGAAGCAGTGGTATAGTTCTTGAATAAAATGCGCTTATTCATTTTCACGTTGCTTATCTCATAATATAGTAGAAGTGTCATTTAATGTTGAAAGAACAAAATATTTTCCTTGCGCTGATTTTTCCTAAAATAATATTCATAATATTTGTTAATTTATGATCTTACAATCTGCAAACAAAACTTATCTCCAAACGATGTTTTATTCACCAAAAGGTGTATAAATGTTTATCAATTATTTCGATTCCTTTAATATTATTACTATTTTCTTCGTAAAAAAGTTTTATCAAAAGTTGAACTATGCTTCTCATGATATTAGGCATCTCAAATACAAAACAAAATAATTTTAATAAATTTAAATGCAAATTACATGAATAAAAATACTGCAAATTTCTAAACAAATAGATTAAAAATAAAAAATAGATGTAATCTTAATTATAAATATGAAAAATAATTTATTGAAGCCATCTGCTTGCTTGTATTTCACTGTCAGTTGATGTAGCGATTCTTGCAGCCCCAACAATGGGATGAGTTGCAACCAAGCTATGAAAAACACCATCGGAAGGCTGGCTCTGAAAACAATAGTAGCATTGCAGTCGATGGCTGATTCAGAGAATAATGAAGATAATGCCGACAGTGGAAGTAAAAGAAGCCAGTTCTCTACTGCATTTCAAATAAACTCATTGAACAACTCCAAAAATCAAATGCTAATGATGAAATGGAATATTCGTATTTTCGTGAGGCGCGGAAATTTAAATTTTGATTATAAAATTCTTTTTTTTTTAAATTTGTTTTTGAAAAATATTGTTTACTTCATTTTATTGTTTTTCTTTTTGTTTCAGTGTACTATGAAAACGATCGTCCATAAACTGAAAGAATCCAAATAATTTCCGGTTCGGATTTGTTGAAAATTCAAAAATACTCGGCATCTACTGTTTTCACTAATTTCATCTATATCTCGTCCACTTTGTTACATTGCTGTTTTCAAATTTGCATATGTTGTGTGGCATTTTTATCTATAGTTGTGCATATAAATCTGGTTTGAACAGCAGATGTTACAACTGCCGGCAGCATTTTAGAAGCTTTGAAATGCTCAAATCAGGCAAGTTCCGTCTCCCGTTTTCATTTCGATTAGAAAATTCATTTTTTGATAAATATTTCTCTTTTAAATTAGTTGCATTGAAACATATGGATTAAAAATCAAAAATAAATAACCATAATAAAATAATGTTAAGGATTTATTATAAATAGAAAAATTATTTCATCGCTATTGGCAGTGGTAACGTCCGCTTGTTCGTATTCCACTGTAGGTTGACATTCTGGATTGCGCACTCTTATGCCAAAAGGATGTGTGTTGTCCGTGCTAACAGATACCAAGGGCTTGTCAGCAACGTGAGGCCCGATGGATTTATGCGTGACAATTTTATTCATCTAATACCATTTTTCAGCATCTCAAATGTACAATACAGAACAGCAAATATCATAAGTTAATAATAAAATGCGATCGTTTTATTTTCATGAAGCATTCGAATTTAAATTATGCTTTTGAGTGTAAAATTCATTTTTTTCAAATATTTGTTTTTTTAAAATATTTTTTACTTCTTTTGATTGTTGTTTTTTTGTTTCAGTGTTTTAACAAAACAATCATTCATAAATTGAAAGAATCTGTAAGAATCACAGTATTAAATTGTTCAAAATTATAGAATGGACAACATCCATTGTTTTGACTCATTTCTTTTTTACATCATCCACATTATTACCTTGCTATTTTATATTTACATATGTTGTGTGGTATTATTCATCAATTACAGACTGTGCGAAACTTTACAACAATAATTACTACATTATTTCTGAACAATAAATATCATTGAATTGCTCAAAAAAGTAATATTACATGAAGTTTTGTACATATATTTAAAGTTCAGGCAATTAGTGAGTTATAGTTGCAAAGTAAACAAACGTCAACTTGTTTACCAGAATTTTTATGCAAATTTTTGATCGTGGACTGGACATAAATTTTCTGATAAACAAGTCCTACTGTGGAGTACGCTGTGAAAACAAATACTTTTACGTCTTTTAATAGAAAACCCCACTAAAAAGTTTACATAAGTTGAAAATTTACAATATTAACTATTTTGTTCTTCTCGACTAGAGAATACTATTAAATTTCTCAAAAAAAGCAATTTAAACAAAGTATTTTTTACAGATGCAATTATATCATCATTTTTTATCAAATCTATTGATTATATCATCATTATCATCAAAAACTTTTCAATTATATGCAGTTGAAGGCTGAAATTATTAACATTTCAATTTATTTATTTTCTGCAGTTATCCTGGTATAACTGTAGAATACGCTCAATTTTTCAATTTACACTTTACACTTGCACATGGCGCTGAATTTCCATGTGAACTCAACTGATCTAATATCACAAAGCGCCAATTTACTTCTGTTATTCATGTAAGAAAAATTATTGTTTTCCATACGATAAGTTATTTAACATTATTATTACTTTATATTAATTTTTCATTGTACATCATAAGAGAGTTTTTCTCCACATAATTTTGTTTGTCAGAATGCGCAGCCACATACTTTTTATTTTTTTGCAATAACTTTTATTTATGTAGGTCATTTTTGAAATTTGAAATTCCAAGTTAAGATATGCGGAGGCGTGTTTTGTCTAAGACAATGTTTTTGTTTTGGCGTATTTTTGTCAGATAGTTTATATTTTGACGTAATTTCAAATGTCAAGGTCATTTTTGAATTTTCAAATAACTGTCATTCGTATGATTTGTCATTTTATTTGATTTGTTTCCTCAAAGCATCAGTTTCTCTGGCTTTTTGCTAGTCAGCTTATAATATTAAATGAGCATGCATTTTATTTCTTATATTTATATTATTTCTAGTATTTAGAATATGCGTGATAATAAAGATCAAATGAGAGTTTCTGTAATAAGAAGTGTTTCTATATTTGGCCAAGTTACAATTAAATTTTCTTTTCAAACCAGAATGCATTAGTTAAGTAAATAAACGCAATGAAAAATATGCACTAGTCTCTTTTATCATCACAAATGAACAAAATAAAAATTTTGCATGCGAGGTCGTTCGCCTTATTGACATATTGGAAATAATTTTATGTTTGAAGCCGTCCGTGGACAAAGACACTGCGTTTGGAATGGGAAATTCACTGAAAACC
>NW_003526944.1:3769256-3770766 GCF_000181795.1 Trichinella spiralis
TCCTTTCTTTCTTGGTTGATTTAGCGGTGCATTTCATCTATTCGTATTATATCATGGCTTAGGGTTAGATTTGGTCTTCAGCCAAAAGTTCTAACGCACTAAAAACCGGTTTCTAACGCTACACTATGCAAATAACTATCGCTATAACGCTGCCTTATCATCAGTAAGGTTGCGTTTGTTTGTTTAATTTACGTGGCAATTGGTAGCATCGTTCAACGTTCTCTGAGTTCATTATAGCGTTAAGTAGCTGTTGAAGTCGGTTTGCAGAATTACTAACAAGTATTCCACTTTTCTACTTGCTATTTTTTTAAACTTTGTATACCCATTTTGTAAACAATTACTTTTTAATTAGATAGCACTTAATTATTATATTTGTTGTAAATCTATTTTGTGATAAAGTGAAGATAGTTTTGATTTATTAATTACAGGTTTTATTAATATTATTATTAATATTATTATTATTAAGATATTTATATATTTAATCATTATCATTATTACAGGTTTAAAGAATGGAGCAAAGGAAATGTGAAAACACGGACGGCACGAACCAGAACAAGAGAAGGCAAGAGGTAAATGCGATTTCTTGTAAATCTGTGAAGCAGGGCTGAGGATACTTCGATGGGGTGAAGTAATTTGTTGGTTTAATTAAATTACCTTAGTAATATATGAGAAGGATATTTTTCACTGTAAAACTGTACTTTTTTTTTCATATTAACATTAGGGAAGACTTCATCTTTAGAAAGATTGAAAGTTAATTTAGCAAATTATAACTTTATTTTATTTTCTTCAAAGTTCGCATGATCAGAGAAATATGGGATATTACTTTTTTTTTGTTGAGTAAAATTGTTTGTCCACGGACGCCCCCCGGGGGGCGAATTATTTTAGTGGAAAAGAATTTGCGAAGGGGTCCCTTTTTTGTGGGGGCTTTTTTCATTTTTCAACGGGGAAATTTCAAAATCGGAAGGCGGGGGTTTGGCCCAAAGCCAATTTTTTCTTTTGGGGCCAAAAAATTTAAAGGGGCTTTGGGATCCCTTTTTTCTGGAAAATGGAAATTGAAAAAGCAGAAAAATTTTTGATTTTTAATTTAACATTTTACAGGAATGACCCAAGGAAAAAAAAAAAAAGTGAAAACCGGAGCCAACACGAGGCAAATCGGGACCAACCCCGAACGAAATCGGGAAGACACCCAGACGAAACGGAGGACGAACCCAAAGCAATGCGGACCAAACCGAACGAAGACGGAGGCCCAACCCAGGGCAACACGAGAAAAAAAAGTTCCCGGGACCCCCATTTTGGAGGGGTCGGGAGAGGGGAACATTCCAAAGGGGAAATTATCCCCAAATGGTAATTTAAGTAAGACCCAACCCTACAGGGCTGAGTTGAAATAATGGAAGTACTTGGTCTTTAACGCAGCAAATTTATGTATGCACTGCTTTCATGTGTCGAATATTTTGATTCCGTATGTGTATTTTGTTTTCTTTTTACTAGGTATTCTGAGCATCATGCATAT
>NW_003526944.1:3771130-3772535 GCF_000181795.1 Trichinella spiralis
AGTTCCTGGGACCCCAATTCTGTAGGTCTGGGATTGGGATACTTCGAAAGGGCGAAGTTATCCCATAGTTGTAATTAAGTTAACGACCAACCTACATGGCTGAGTTTTGAATTAATGCAGTACTTGGTCTTTCACGCAGCAAAATTTATGTATGCAACTGCTTTCATGTGTCGAAATAATTGTTGATTTTTGCTCATATTGCAATTTTTTTCTTTTTTTTAAATAGTTTAATTTTGTACCATTTCCAAAGCAAATTTTTTTATTTTATTTTTATTTTTTAAATTTTTTCTCATTCAATCAAACTTTATCTTTCCTCACTTTATTCATTTCATTCAATTTTCAATTCTTATGCCGTTACTTCTTTTGATTTCTTTGATTTTCACTTTTTTCTTCTTATATTGTACATTTGCATGTTTTCTTCAATTTGTTTCTCCAAATATTTTTTCTCTGATTCTTTTATTTTGCGTTTGACTTTGTAAAATCTCTGACACATGAAAAGCATTGCATACAAATAAGTAAACACGTAACAAACGATGGAAAAATAATGCACATGGACAAGAAAGAAGACAAGTGGAGAAAGCCAAGATCGGTGAAAGGTTGGATCGAATCGTTTGTTGGTCCATTGCGTTCGTTGGTCAATTCCGTTCGTTGGTCAATTCCGTTCGTTGGTCAAGTAAGGTAAGTATAGGAACGTTGGAGAAGATAGATACGATTTGGCAAAGTCGAGTGTTGAAAGCTTCTTCATTACAAAGACACAATACACAGACGTAACAAAAGACCAATACTGCGTTATTTCTTAACGATGATGCTCATGTAGGATTAGTTAAAAAGGGAAAAATCATGTTTGCCATTACTAGTTGCCAGCCAGCAATATTAATTAGTTTATAGGAACAAAAACAAAACAGTTAAAATGGGGGAAAATGAAATAATACACGTAACACAAGTAAATTAATAATCTATTTAAAAGTAAGAAAAAAAATTTTTTTTCCTTTAATATAAATCAAGAACAATGCAACAACAACAACAACAATTCTTTATTAATGAAAAAGTTTATTTTTCAAAAAAAAGATAAATGTGCAATGTAATACAAACAAACAGATAAAGTCTGGCATAAATGAGTTCTGCGAAATGGCAAACATGCCGGAAATGGGACTTGAAATATTTAATGCAGGTGGAGGATGGAGAGACCAAAAATGGGCCCCATCCTGGAGCGTGAAGCTCCCTTCCCTTAGACAAGGGAGAGTGCAAACTCTTCCTTGCTCTTTGGGCAGGCAGAGCGCACGCTCCTCTTCCCTGGAGCGGGGAAAGCCTAGCTTTCCGCGCTGAGAGGCGGGTGAGACTTAGTTGTTTCACCTGCCTCAGATGTGCGGGGAGTTTAGTGCTTTTCCCCGCTCCAAGAGGAAGG
>NW_003526944.1:3772738-3773916 GCF_000181795.1 Trichinella spiralis
CACGTGCTGGCCTCGCGATTTTGGCCGAGATGACCTTGGGTGGATCCATCTGATCCACCCTCGACGGACCAGATGGACATCTGATCCGCCGAAGACGTAGCTTCCGCACCAGATGGCGTGCGTTGCTAGGCAGATGTGAACCGTTACGCCTACAAAGCCTTGCCGCCTCATGCACATCAAATTGCCGTCACACCTGATACTCAATATTAATGTACTGTCCTGCAGAACCAACTCATGTTTGCATACTTACCGTATGATTTACAACTCATCATTATTGATTTAATGTATTATGCCTACTTATCTTTTCAAATAAAACTGACTACTGTAAGTTGCTGTTTTTCTCATTGCAATTAAAGCATTCTAATTAACTATTCAAAAACCCTGCATTAATACGTAATTGCGAGTGACGTTATTATACCTAATTATAAAATATTATGACCCACTTTTGTGTTTACATTGTATGTTAATCATTAATTAAAAAACTCTCACTGCTAAAATATGTTGTTACGAGTGAAGTTGTTTAACCTAATTAGAAATTAAAATACTCAATGTTGCATTTACGTTGTATTTTAAACTTTCTAATTAGCATATTAAAATTAATCTTATATTTATACTTTGTTTTCCTACATGTTACGGATTAATAACATTCTATTTATAGAAGATTACTTCCTATTTATCAAAAGATTATACTCGTTGCACCTTGTCTAAGCTAATAGTTTATTTAATTTATTCCAAGTTTACTTTTGCCACTGCCTAATTAAAGGAGACCCCGATTAACATTTTATAAGTAAAAAATTTATATTCAAACAATAGCTAATTCATCAATAATAAATAAATATATTATTGTTAATTTAATGTTTAGTATATTTCACCCCTTTTAACTGTTTACATTACACTGTTTTAAAGTAGAAATCTACTTTGACATTACATTATTTAATGTGAAAAACTGCTTTACAATAAAATTATATTATTATCACTATAAAATTAATGAATAATTAAAACCTTTTATAGGATGAAATGTAAATGAAAAACTGATAACTTTTCTACTTTAAACAGTGTAATGTAACAAAGCTGAGTTGCTTATTATTAGATGAATGACATTATATTTTATTTATCATTTAAGTTCCTAAATGAAAAATTATGTAAAATTTTTAACAAATTTAGCTATTAGTAATGAT
>NW_003526944.1:3774618-3775927 GCF_000181795.1 Trichinella spiralis
GGCCGGGAGGGGCGGGGGGCGGCGCGGGGGCGGGTCGGGGGGAAAAAAATACCCTTGATTGAAGTTCCCATTGCTGGGATCCGAGCAAGGCGGCAGGCCTCTGGTACCGCAACCGGGAGAGGAAGAGGTGAGCTTTGAAAATATGGACTTTGATCATTTGATACGGTTAGGGTCGCGTCGTGCAGTGTAACCCGTCGAACTCCTGCACACCACCCTATCTCACATTCCTCCTATCCTTGCACTGCTATTCTCAAGCAATTACTTATTCTAATACTCAAACTATAGCAGTGCTAAAAACTCACTATGCTCAAAATGTCCTTTGAAATGATCGACAAATTATGCAACCATTTCTCTTTCCGCAAATGAACCCTAAACTCAACTCAAAAGGCATGGGACATGAAAACGTCCAAATGCGGAAAGCCACTCAAATTTATTATAATAATACTCATGATCTACATCCAATTACTCTAATTAACAAACAATCATGCTCGATAACTTACAGCTCGAGTTTATATAGATTACAGACTCAAGAACTCCTCAGTGAAGTTTAACTAATTAGTCTAACTCAAAGAATTATACTTACCTAACTTACCCTTGTCTTTGGGATCTCTTCTTTTATCTTCTATTCTTCTGTATCTAAATGTAGAAGAATTAATTTAATGAAATAATGTTATAATAAATAAAAAAACAAAGCCGTTTTTAGTGGTCTTCTTCGTCTGTCATTGCATTGAAAGCGCCATTGTTCATTCGCCGCACCTCGTTCGCCTACAATCATTTGAAATGAATTTCTAGAGCAACTAATAGTAGCCTCCGGAAAATTTACATAAAGTTCATTTCCAATGATTAACAAGTATGAAACGTATTTCATTTCGTTGAACAAACATTATTTGGGCCACGCATAAGCTCAAAAGCAAACAAATTGAAATTGCATGCTAATTTTAGTTGAAACTGCACCACGCCTTTGTTTGAAAAGATAACATTTTCTGTGTCTAAAAACATGCCATCCTCATTGCATAATGCACAAATGAACTTGGCAAATATCGTTCAACGCTGCTGTTAGTCTACAAAGTCAATATACCTTGTGAATGGCTATTATGAAGGCAATTTTCAAACGGCCCCTATTTGCATAAATGTCAGACACTGCGCATGCAACGTTAAAAGCCGACTTACGTAAGTTGAATATGCTACACAATAATGAATTAGAACCTAATGTCAACATAATATAAACAATGGGTGTGCACATTGGTTGCGCCCTCCGACAAGCAAAATTCACTATATACAAATTTTGATTTTTCTCATGTCTTTATGT
>NW_003526944.1:3775937-3784730 GCF_000181795.1 Trichinella spiralis
GAAAAAACGTCAAAACTGAAATTATATTGCACGATATGCATCTCGTTTGATGCAGCGTGTCAAGGGTGGCCGTATTTTTGGGTTTTTAAGCGTAGCATACGCAATCAGTTTCTCGTTGAAAGCTTTAAAAAGCGCTATAGATCTTTTGAAGGTTCACTAGAAAAACAAACCGACCTCTCGAATCATTTTAAAACAGTTGTGAATGGCTTCAACATCAGAAGATTTAGTAATGGTCAAACTCAAACAGTGTCATTTTGTAAGCCTTTTTTGTATCTTCAACTTCTGAGACCAATGACAAAATTAAACCGGCAACCAAACACTGCATGATTGCGAACGCATTTGTTACTTGGCCATAGTGTTGTAAGTAACCGGTGCATTTTTCTGTGAGAATGAATACGTGAATACAACTTCTTCGTTTCAATGACATCTATATCTTGAGGTGTCATCGCCGTAGAAATCTGGATACAGTTAGGTTGTTAGTGAACGCCGGATTGTCTATTATTTCTGATTAGTGCTTCTGTGATACACTGACAATAAAAGAGGCTTTTCACATGAGTTTGAGTTCCATTAAATTTTCACAATGATGAAGACACCCAAGTCACCCACCTCCCATATCAGCGTTGCTGTATATATGCCATTATTTATTTGCAGTGGAGTAGTCACTTTTAATTTTTCACCATGAATGTCATGTATTAGTAAAATTTTTCAAAATTTCAAAATGACTGAAATATAGATAGAACAATGAATGTCTTCTACTTACATATTGTCTTTCTTCCTTTGTCAGATCTATGTATGCATTTCCAACAATTCCCACTCTGGAAAAGTAATTAGGAATTAGAAATTTAAAAACAAATCCTATGAATTTTAATATTATTATCAAGCACTGTTATTCGTCTTCAGTTATCTTTTACAACATGGATGCTGCATATTTGTTTATCTGATGATAAACATGCAAATCCGCAATACATAACCATATATTTATTGTATCACTTACTTGTTTATAATATGCAAATGAATTCAAGCATGTAGAAAATGCTGAAGGGTTGTAGTTTCAAGGATCAAGTAATTGCTATATTAATATGATACTTGTTTGTCTGCAGTTACTATAAAAAACAAAAGTAACATGGAAATTGGAATATTTCAATGTAAGTAATAAACCGGAAAAACCAAATTTATTTGTCATATTAGGCAAATCATGCATAGAATATCTGCACCTTATCGAATAATACTTACATTTTAATTATAGACGATATACAAGAGTGTGATTAAATTTACGAGCCTTCTATTATGAAGTCAAACTAAATAAGTGACCACAAAGGCGGCATTCTGCCATATAGTATGATAGTAAGTAAAGTTGCCTTTGGATATACAACCTAATTTTGCTGCGTGAGAGCGTAATAGCATAAATTATAAGTGTAGTTTTATTAATTTGTCTGTTATAATCAGAGTTCTTTTGCTTAAAGGCATGTAAGCTGATGAACAGTGCAAATAGTATGGAAATTCATTTCATCAATTTCAATTAGTACATTAGCATTACTGGTTCAATTTGTTATATTAACAAATGTAATTGTTGTATGTTGTAAAAAAAATCGAAATTGTCATTCTTTATACTACGTCATATTTTATATTACCATCATATATTTAGGCGGATAATAGATATCTTTGAAAGAAAAGCGGAAGAACCAGTTAACGGAAAATGAAATTTTATTACATACAATTTCTAAAGAATCTCTGAAATGAATTCCTTTTTTTAACTCTCATTACTGGAAATTATTAATTTTGCTCCTACATCCAAGCATAGAATGAATGTTAGTAAAAAATAGAAATCTGATGGTTTTTAGCGGGAATATCATTAAAGACCTACAAGCTAAGATAAAATAAATTTAATGAAGTGCAAAAATTAAAGTTCAACCATACAGAAAAAGCATCAGTTACGTTGGAAACCGTTAAAACACTTCCACAAGTTACGTGATTAATACTAACACGGTAATTCGGTTTCAGTAACTCACCATTAGAAAGAAGATTTGTTGGGGAATTCAATGAGGCTGTACATAAGTATTGGTACCGGTACTGTGGATAAACTATTCGACAAAATTTTGGATAATGTACTGGGCAGTAGTAGATTTCAGCAATTATTCTGCAGGTTTCTGATGGATTCCTCAGTACAGTCATCTTGCACAATATTGGTTGCACTCCATTTGTGATTAGCAGGTTGTTTTATGTGAGGCATATATGAACAGAAAATAAAAGAAAGTCAGGAATGAAATAACACTTTCTGAAGATAGTATTGAAGAGAAGAGCAGAACGCTCCTCTTGACTGCTGCTCAACACACTGAAAGACTAAATAACCATGAGAATGAAATTCTTCAAATTTATACAGGGTTAAGTCGACGGAATTAGCATATGACATTGCCTTAGGTAAAATCAATTCACTGTTAATCCTAAAAGCGTAATTACATTACATTACATTACATTACAATCGAACATTTCTTTAACCCCTTCAGACACAAATTTTTTTCTGTGGAACAGTCTTTTTTTAATATGCGTTTTAGACATATTATGTTTTCAGAGGAAAGTGATAATCGTAATCCAAGCAATTATGTTGGCGTTGAGGGGAGTAAATATAATGTGCATTTTCCGTTAAAGCAGATTGGATCAAAATTGATACAGGTAATCTAAGCAACTGTACTCAGCACCTTAAAACTTTAGAAACTGCTGTCAATTTTAGCACCATCTTCACATCAAGGTTTAGTATTAAAAAATTATTATTTTTAATTTCTGCTCAGTTCTCAATTTATACATCAAAATGCAAATTCATGTTTTTTCATCTCATCTACATGTACAGTAGGGTGCATTATAAAAAATCTACAAAGATGAGAAGAAAATTGGCAATAAAATATTGTTAAGACCAGTGTCAAGAGCTCGTAAACACAAGAATGGCTAACAAGCACGTTTTAGTGAATAGCTATGCTGCATAAAACATTATGTATCAAAATTGATACCTTGGGCATTAAAGGTTTTAATAATGAAAGTTACTTCGTATGTATTAGTCCTTTATGTAATATAATACAATATAGATAAATTTATTTTTAAGTGTATTCTTCATGAATGTTAAAGAAGGAAAATTAGATTGATCAAACATGTAAAATATTGCACTGCGCTGCTCATTTTGAATACACAATTTACTCAAATGCCATGATGTTACATATACTAAAAATCACGCATACTGATTCTGTTTCAAGAAAGCAGCAGAATAGTATAGATTAAGATAGACAATGCCTCACATTTACTACATATTTATTGCAAAAACAATGGGCATTTTCTCATGAAACCCTGAATAACAGTATCATTCAACGATGTGAAAAACAACTCAACAACAAAAGTATAAATTAAGAAAAAAAGGCTTCAACCGTTCGCCAAAAAACAGCAGAGGCAAAAATAGTCCAAGGCATTTACTAATAGATCCATAAAACGATTTACTCTCAAAATCATATCAATTAATTGGAAAAATTTAGAAAACAACAACAAATTTTGCCTCAAAATTGCTTGTGTAGTATTTGGTGAGATATTGACTTAAAATTTGAAATAAAATGGAACATTGGTGGAAAAGAAAACAAAAGAATTACAATATATAGACAATAAATCAAAATGCAAGGAAAGGCATTTTGTAAAAAATTTATTACAATGCATTTAAAAATTTCAGCGAAAAAATCATATCAATCAAATAAAATTTCTTCCTGACTTTTCTTTATCATGTACAGCATCTTAAATCTTCAAAATTTTCAAACGTAATTTCTTCGATTAATGGTGCTTCTGAAGTGATACTTTCTAAATAAATAAACGCAATAAAATATAAATATACTATAAAATATATTATATATTAAATATAAATATATACAAATAAATATAATAAGTAAATAAAGAAATGGAAATGCAAATTTGTTGCAATTCTGCATTTATTCCTTTCATAAATGTCAAATTTTGAAATCAGTTGTTTTATAAATTTCTCAAAAAATCATTGATCACATATTATTCAAAATTTATGAGCATTTATTCCAGGGGCTACTGCTATCAATAATAACAAATGCAATAACAAATTCGTGCACTTTCCTAGCAACTTTTCATTATTTTAACAGAACTTTAAAGTAAATATCAAGCGGTTGAGAAAAATACCATGGATGCGGACATTTAGTTGTGTTAACTATTTAATTTAATTACTTTTATTTCAATTTTATACAACTGCCATAGCAAGCTACTACATTAAAACCACATTGTCACATGAGGCACATAGGTACAGTTAAAAAGCAAAATACAATTCACAGAGGGACATGCTTGGTATGAATAAAACGCTAATTGGATAATAAATATCATGTACTACATGGTATTAAATGAAATGATTAGTTTTTGAACAAAGAGAGACATGCAAGGAATACGTTATGACATTCAGGCATTAATCCATGTTAAAGGAAGATAATGTTGAAAATTCATTTCTATCAAGCATAATGAAAAGATATGTAAATAGGAAATGAGTATGTTGAGCAAATTATTTCCATTTCTGTTTGTTCTGAAACAACATTCAACAAATTTATCAAAACAGAATAAAAATGAAGAAAAAATGGATTGCTGAAACAAGTAATATATTGCAAAAAGCAGCGTAGTTTGATTGCATTCCAAACTCAAAAGAAGAAAATGTTACGTTCGATAAAAATCACGCATCCTAGTTATGTTTTGAGGAAGTTAGAGATTAGCAGCTTCCCTATGTATTAAGATAGGCGCAATGCGCTATCTTAAATAGCCATTTATTCGAAAACTACACGATAGTTTCATGCTGATGTTACATAGCACTATTCTTCATCATTTCGAATAACCTCTATTAAAGAAAAAGAAGTTTCGAAAAAAAATTTTTGGAAAATTTTCACAAAATAATGAAGTAAGAAATATGCAATATTCGTACGATTGAAAAGAAAATACATAAAATATAAACTTAAATAAATATGCAAGATAAATGAATTTGTGAAAATTTATCACCAATGTTCAAATAATCAAGCGAACAGAAGTATCTCTTTCAAACAAAATTTGTTCTTGACTATCGTTTTTTCGTTACAGAGTACTTAAAATTTCAAATTTTTTTAAGCGCAATTTCTTCGTTTGACTATTCTTCTCAAATAGGTATTAGCGAAAATGATCACAGGAGAATGCAATTCTGACGCAATATTCACTTTCTCCCTTCTATAAATGTTAAATTTGCTTGGCAGCTTGGCTAATGCCAATGTATGGATAAGTTCACTTGTGATAGATTGCTAATTTATTTACTTTTATTGCATTTCCAATTAAGGTTTACGCAAATCATTCCATTTTCAATGCATTTTTATAAGCAGTATTCCTGGAGTGTTGGAAAGCGAAAATATACTCAAAAAACCATACTTTTCATATCATTGCTAAGCTGATTGATCAATAAAGATGATGAACCACATAGTAATGCCTGAAATGATAGTTTTTAACAAATAAAAGATATGAAAAGCATATAATGGGACAATCAGGTATTTTTCAAAGTGAAAGCAAATTATCGTTGGAAATTCTTCCAACGGTACATTATAAATAGATAAATTAATATAAAGTTAGTATTGTCGGATGTTCTATGTCAGGTTCATGCCGATTGGAAACACCTTCGATCAAATTAATCAAAATGGCCTATAAATGGAGGGAAATTTGATCGCAGAAATGCAAAAAATATCGTGCGAGGCATCAAATGTTAAATGATTCCTTTACTAATATACACAAGGTGTTCCATTTGGGGAAACTCACGCATGCTAGTTGCGTATGAAGAGAATTTCAGATTGGCGAATTCTTTGTGTATTAACATAGGCAATGTGCTAACTTTAGGAGCCGTTCATTGCACAAGCTCACGGTTCTTTTCCATGAAACATTTCAAAACAATTTACTCTATCCATATGAATGGAAGTTGGTAGAAAAATGCAAATATTGCGAAACAACGTTTTTCAGCACCCAAAACAGCAAAGTCTATTCATTCCATGAAATTTTGATTTCTATTCGAAAATCTTTTAAACAAGTGATATAGATGAATCAAAGGAAATGCAAAATCCATTGACACATTTTCACACAATTCCTAGTAGCGTAGTTTTCGAGATTTTGCTGTAGTAAATCAGCTACCAAATTTGGATGCTAATTGTAATGACAAAAAAATAAAATGTTTGATAATCACGCATAGGACTTTGCCACGAGTTGCTCAAGTGGCTCTGACTGAAATTTATTTCGACACTGTAAATAGTTTCCGAAATAAGGATGCTCCTTGTTCAGAGAGAAGAACATGAAATTTGTACTTGACTGCTATTTATATAATTCAAGCTACATAAAATTCAGATGTTTTATTTGAGCTACCGTATTCAATGATAACGATTTAAAATTAGCATACAATGAAATTTACGATTTTTCAAATTAATTATTTATTGCAACATAATATTTTTTACATAAATCCCATTTTATAAAATGAGATTTGAACAATGTTGCTATGTAGCGCAACGAGATATGCATTAGTATGGATAGTTGATTATATAAATATTATTTTATATCTATGCCATGAAGCTGATCTGAATGTTAGTCGGCAGAACTGAAGTCCATTAATTTGCAACCAACATATTCTCTGTAGTGATACCTGCATAGAACGTTAGTATAACTGTAAAAATCACTTACCTTTTAACCATCGATTATACTGAAGAGGAGATTTTATCGCACTTCTTGAGGGACGTTGTTTACACTGATTACTATGAAGACTATGAATAAGCGTGAAGATGACATTGTCGAAAGTATTTGAATTTCAAGGAAATAGAATAATATGACATTGCCTTGGGTGATGTGAATTCATTTTTGCTCAGTTTTAGCGTAACGGTATAGAAACATTATGATAAAGTGTACTAATTGCTCATTAGGAAGAACGTGCATGGTTTTGACGTAGCATTCTGTGGAAGCAAATAATGATATATATGAAGTTATTACTAATATAATTAGGTAAAGCTATGATGATGACGTAATATTTTACATTTGAACTTCGGATTGTCATTATTTCACTCTTAAGGACCTATGAAATTGTCAGAAATTTCCTCTGGGTGCTTGAATAATGTTAAAATTACAATTGAAATCGAAAATGAAAATGTTCAGTAGATGTCGATCTGATTCAAACGATGAAGTCAATTTTGCCTCAGCTGCAGTTTTTTGAAAAAGCACTACAAGCATATTTTACGTTTATTGAGAGAGCACAGTTAGCATTTGTATTCTGGAGTTGAGGAATGCTGAAGAATGAGTTCAAGAATGGCATTCATCAGCAAAACACTTAATTTGGTTTCGAAATGTGCCAGTAATTTTTTAATTACTTTCTAAAAACGTTTTATTAGAAAACGGCAACAGTATGAAAAACATTTTTATTAAATTACACAAAAATTTCCAATCTACATCAAAGACGAAAAATCATTTTCACAATATTATGAATATTCACGTTCAAGTACCCAGAGCAACGCAGCGCTTTTGCTCTGTTAGATGAACATATGAGAATCTAATGGAGGAACAAATGTCCGAAGCGCATTTCAAAAGAAATACAGTTCTGAAAAATATGAATTCGAATGGATTCCATACCTAAAATAGACCTGAAGCACAAACAAACAAATGATAAAATTAAAATGCAGCTGTGAATCATAAAAAGGCAAACGGAAACATTGCCGCAAACATTAATATTATTTTAATCAAAATAATCAAGATATAACACGTCGCATAAAAATAATATTTTCATCATAATGCTCAACTCATGGCCAGGGAAATATTTTATTAATACAAAGTAACCATTTAAAAGATATGAGGAATGAATGCAATCAAACGAAAATCAAATAAAAAGAAACCACATATATATATAAACATCAGAAATTCTCGAATTGTAGCGAAAAAAGGAAAATATCATGTTACCATTGAAAGTACAATTATAAACACTGCAGCAGGAAAGTAAATGCATTGACTAGGCCCGTACTCCGCAAGCGAATTAACGGAATTAACTGCGCTATTGTTAACGCAACCATGCCACGTTAATTAATAAGTGCAATGCATATAAAGCCCCGTTCAACGTTAAAGCATAGCAAAGCACGGCATTCAACGACCAATACGGATGAAGGGCTATTGCACAAAAAACCAACCAGAATAACATAAAAAATGAGAATTTCGAAATCTGCATTATTTAATGAACTTATTTGATGATATACAAGACAATTACAATACGCTTGTAATTTTTTGGATTAAAAAATGGAAAACTGGAAAATCAGTATCCAGCTCTTCTAAGATATGCAGCGCAAATCATTTATGGGCAAATTACTGAGATGTAGTTTCATTTCATGTATTGAACGATTAGTAATTACAAGAAAACCAATGACTCATATCAGCTTCATCTTATGTGTGTATTTGTGAATATTCACCACTCCCGCTCTAAACATTAAACGTACAATTCATAGCTCAGCAGTGCTCTTTCAACGCTTTCTCCAGGCATGAGCTAGCCACGTTAATCAAGCGAACAAGCGCTACGCTATTGATAACGCAACCATGCCACGTTAATTAATAAGTGCAATGCATCTAAAGCCCCGCTCAACGTTAAAGCATAGCAAAGCACGGCATTCAACGACCAATACGGATGAAGGGCTATTGCACAAAAAACCAACCAGAATAACATAAAAAATGAGAATTTCGAAATCTGCATTATTTAATTAACTTATTTGATGATATAAAAGATAATTACAATAC
>NW_003526944.1:3784740-3785558 GCF_000181795.1 Trichinella spiralis
GAATATTCACCACTCCCGCTCTAAACATTAAACGTACAATTCATAGCTCAGCAGTGCTCTTTCAACGCTTTCTCCAGGCATGAGCTAGCCACGTTAATCAAGCGAACAAGCGCTACGCTATTGATAACGCAACCATGCCACGTTAATTAATAAGTGCAATGCATATAAAGCCCCGCTCAACGTTAAAGCATAGCAAAGCACGGCATTCAACGACCAAGACGGATGAAGGGCTATTGCACAAAAAACCAACCAGAATAACATAAAAAATGAGAATTTCGAAATCTGCATTATTTAATGAACTTATTTGATGATATACAAGACAATTACAATACGCTTGTAATTTTTTGGATTAAAAAATGGAAAACTGGAAAATCAGTATCCAGCTCTTCTAAGATATGCAGCGCAAATCATTTATGGGCAAATTACTGAGATGTAGGTTTCATTTCATGTATTGAACGATTAGTAATTACAAGAAAACCAATGACTCATATCAGCTTCATCTTATGTGTGTATTTGTGAATATTCACCACTCCCGCTCTAAACATTAAACGTACAATTCATAGCTCAGCAGTGCTCTTTCAACGCTTTCTCCAGGCATGAGCTAGCCACGTTAATCAAGCGAACAAGCGCTACGCTATTGATAACGCAACCATGCCACGTTAATTAATAAGTGCAATGCATATAAAGCCCCGCTCAACGTTAAAAGCATAACCAAACCCGGGAATTCAACGACCAAGAACGGATGAAGGGCTATTGCACAAAAAAACCCACCCAGAATAACATAAACAAAGAGAAATTTCCAAATCTGCATTATTTAA
>NW_003526944.1:3786005-3824835 GCF_000181795.1 Trichinella spiralis
CTCCAGGCATGAGCTAGCCACGTTAATCAAGCGAACAAGCGCTACGCTATTGATAACGCAACCATGCCACGTTAATTAATAAGTGCAATGCATATAAAGCCCCGCTCAACGTTAAAGCATAGCAAAGCACGGCATTCAACGACCAAGACGGATGAAGGGCTATTGCACAAAAAACCAACCAGAATAACATAAACAATGAGAATTTCGAAATCTGCATTATTTAATTAACTTATTTGATGATATACAAGACAATTACAATACGCTTGTAATTTTTTGGATTAAAAAATGGAAAACTGAAAAAGCAGTATCCAGCTCTTCTAAGATATGCAGCGCAAATCATTTATGGGCAAATTACTGAATGTAGTTTTCATTTCATGTATTGAACGATTAGTAATTACAAGAAAACCAATGACTCATATCAGCTTCATCTTATGTGTGTATTTGTGAATATTCACCACTCCCGCTCTAAACATTAAACGTACAATTCATAGCTCAGCAGTGCTCTTTCAACGCTTTCTCCAGGCATGAGCTAGCCACGTTAATCAAGCGAACAAGCGCTACGCTATTGATAACGCAACCATGCCACGTTAATTAATAAGTGCAATGCATATAAAGCCCAGCTCAACGTTAAAGCATAGCAAAGCACGGCATTCAACGACCAAGACGGATGAAGGGCTATTGCACAAAAAACCAACCAGAATAACATAAAAAATGAGAATTTCGAAATCTGCATTATTTAATGAACTTATTTGATGATATACAAGACAATTACAATACGCTTGTAATTTTTTGGATTAAAAAATGGAAAACTGAAAAAGCAGTATCCAGCTCTTCTAAGATATGCAGCGCAAATCATTTATGGGCAAATTACTGAGATGTACTTTTTATTTCATGAATTGAACGATTAGTAATTACAAGAAAACCAATGACTCATATCAGCTTCATCTTATGTGTGTATTTGTGAATATTCACCACTCCCGCTCTAAACATTAAACGTACAATTCATAGCTCAGCAGTGCTCTTTCAACGCTTTCCCCGGGCATGAGCTAGCCACGTTAATCAAGCGAACAAGCGCTACGCTATTGATAACGCAACCGTGCCACGTTAATTAATAAGTGCAATGCCTATAAAGCCCCGCTCAACGTTAAAGCATAGCAAAGCACGGCATTCAATGACCAAGAAGGATGAAGGGCTATTGTACAAAAAACCAACCAGAATAACATAAAAAATGATAATTTCGAAATTAGCATTATTTAATTAACTTATTTGATGATATACAAGACAATTACAATACGCTTGTAATTTTTTGGATTACAAAATGGAAAACTGGAAAATCAGTATCCAGCTCTTCTAAGATATGCAGCGCAAATCATTTATGGGCAAATTACTGAGATGTACTTTTTATTTCATGAATTGAACGATTAGTAATTACAAGAAAACCAATGACTCATATCAGCTTCATCTTATGTGTGTATTTGTGAATATTCACCACTCCCGCTCTAAACATTAAACGTACAATTCATAGCTCAGCAGTGCTCTTTCAACGCTTTCCCCGGGCATGAGCTAGCCACGTTAATCAAGCGAACAAGCGCTACGCTATTGATAACGCAGCCATGCCACGTTAATTAATAAGTGCAATGCCTATAAAGCCCCGCTCAACGCTAAAGCATAGCAAAGCACGGCATTCAACGACCAAGACCGATGAAGGGCTATTGTACAAAAACCATATATTAATAACAATCAAATATTAATATAGAACAATAGAAGTACAGAAGAACTGTTGATATTGACCAAAAATGCACCGACGGGACCTACACACATGCATACGAGTATTTTTATTGTACACTGACGACAAGTAGTTGACAATTTGACTAAAAGATTTTTTTGAAATTTAAGAATGGATTATGACTGACAATTGATTATGCCCATCTGCTGAATTCTACTTGTAACTATCAAGCAGTGATGCAGAGGAAAAAGAATAAAGCAGCAAAAGAACAATAAGTACAGATTGATAAGTAGTCTGGAACGACGATATGCAAAAATGAATCGTGAACTAAGAATATCACCAGAAAAAAAATGCAATTTTTGATTTGCAATAAATTTAGATATATATATATATATATTCAAAGATTCGGTGCAGACGTGTGTGTGTGTGTGTGTGTAAAAAGAGAGAACCTACAGAGACCATCTGAAACCAGCTTCAGCAGCTGCTGCTAGCAGGTATTGCATACAATCATCGCGGTCAACAATTCCAGCAAAAACATAAGGCTGTGAAATTGCACAGTTTCACTTTTAAGCATTGAAAAAATAAAAAATAAGAAAATATACGAGAACAACCCGTACCTTTTGTCTTCCAACTGTATACACTTCGATTGCCATGCCGTCGTTGAAGGAAAAATATTTCACAAGCCGTCCTTTGGTTATTGTCAAAATTTTGCCAAATTCAATGCTAAACGAGGTTGATTTTGTACTTCTTACTGGAACATAATCAAATCGGATATGCCTGCAATTGTGCAAAGAATTATGTTCTGTAAAGTTACGCGAGCATCAAAGAAAAAGAGAGATTCGTTCCAGAGAGGTTTTTTGTCCTCTCTTTCACTGAACCCACTCACCTGTTGCTGATGTACATACGGCCAGTGCCAACGACGTATGGAAATCGTTTCTGCTTGTCCAATAAAACGCAATGCCAAGCAGATTTTTCATTGTCTACTAAAAATGAATTATGAAAAATTTTACGAAAAAAAAATATATGCTACTACTTTTCACAGAATAACGTTTTTGATCTTCAATATGATTGGATTCAGTGGTTGCACTGTTGCCAACCTTGTGCGTAGAGGATGAACGTTGTTGCATGCCCTGCAAATGAACTGATCACACATGGCGCAAACAGTGACGATATGAAATCTGAAATACAGCTTCGGAAGATCTGCTGGCAACGTTTGATGGAAGTCGATCATAGAACCAAACAATCAGATCCAGTTGATGGCGCAAACGAGGAAAGCGAAAATACAAATACTGCATGATGAACAATTTTCCAGCAATGCCGAAGCCTAAATTGTGTACGGGGTAGACCCTGAGTATTCATCAAAGACATGCCGCTTCACATTTTGATTAGTTGTATATTTTGCGTAGAACTCTGATTGGTTTTGAATTTTATTGGTTTATACGGCGGCTAAATTTTATTAGATGTTGTTGCGATGAATTTTACTCGCTGTTGGGAATCTCAATTTTACTGGTTGTCATATTCATGCATTCTATTCGTCAAATTTTGGTTTCTTTTTAATGGTCACTTTTCTATTCTAAGCTTTACTGTTTATCTTCTATATGTATATTAGTAGTAGCTAAATTATACATTTAAAAGCTGACTAGCACGTTAAAATTATAAGTTTATTAACAAATTTGCTTGTGGTTTCATTTTTGTGCATAATTATATTCATAGAACTGCTGATCAGATCTAAGAAATTCGCTTTACTTTAATTTAAACTGACTTGGTTTATTGCGTGTATAATATCGAGCATTTTAAAGGCCTTGTTCAAAAGTTTGCTTCCTATTAATTTGTTTCTTAATTTGATGAAGTTAAATATTAGTTTAAATTAAAGTATAAATTGAATTTAGAAGTTATGGATGCTATAGGTAAGAAAGATCACGTGGATTCACCATTTCACTGAATTTCATTAAATAATTAATTGTAATTAATTTTACCACATAAATATTATAAAATAGTAAAGCTTTGAATATTAGAAAACTGACCATTGAAATGAAATCAAAATTTGACAAATAGCACGCATTACAATGACAACCAGTAAAAATTTAGGTATGCGACAACGAATAAAACTCATCGCAACAGCAACTAATGAAATTTAGCCGGCATGAAAACCAATGAAATTTAAGGCCAATCAAACGTCGATCGGCATGCCTTTGAAGTACACTCGGGTACTCGGTTCAGTAAAATAAATAAATAAATAAATAAATAAATAGAAAATATTACCCAAAAATGTTAAAAATTGAGAAGTTGTTAGAAGAATGGATAAAACAAAGTAAAAAAGGACAATAAGACAAAATCGGAATGTCAAATTCGGATTTTCCCATATTAATAAGCTAAAATTATTAGCAAATAATGTAAACAGTACTTTTCTTTCTTAAAATAGACTTGGGAATGAATCAGAATTTTAAAAGTACTTTTTAAATTTTTCCAAAATTTCCGCTCCATAGTGCAAGCAAAGTTGAACTTGACGAGCAACCTCGGATATAAGTTGACTTCCTTGAGGTATGCTTTCACTGATGTTCTGCGGATGTGAAGCAAAATTGCAAAATTTGATAAATACATGAACATGAAAAGAACAATTTACCTTGGTGCAGTGCCTTCTGGGTAGAATGTTTATTCCGAACGAAATACCGCAGCAGTGATCGAAGTAATTGAGAAGCATTTGGAATAAAATCAAAAACAAAAACACGCTAATCAAACAGCCTCGATATATGCAATACAGGGATGTCTGAAATGTTGGGAAAATTAAAGGTTGAAACGAGCAATTCGATTTGGAACAATTTCACATGCCCAGAATAACAACAGTGTGGACAGTGGATTACGCCAAAGAAACAAATCTCTCAGTCCGAGAAATGTTTCCAAATACGGTTGACATTCATCGTCTAATATTTGAAATAAAAGTGTGGAATAGAAAATTATTATTAAAATTGGAGAAATAAAATGGAAATTATGGAAAAAAAATCTTACAACATCTTCGCATGTTTCGATTTAGGCTAAAAATTTAAATTCCAACTGTAAAACGAGACAACGCAAGAAAGAAGAAACTGAACATCAACTACTACTCGAATAGATTCAACGGTGGGCGGACATTTTCGCTTTCCACAGAAACAGTTTCATTGGTGTGTGACAAACATTCCAATATTTCCGCAACAAATATTAATACATTTGCAAAAAGCCTCTTCCACAACGAGCCAGGGGGTGCTGAAGAAAAATTTGAAAAATAGAAACAAAAAATTCCCATCAAATTGATTGATCTGTGTAATATTTCATTCAAATTATTACTGCCTTCCCCCCCCCTTTTGTTTTAAGTAACAAGTGTCATAGAAAAAGGAAATATGTGAAATTAATAACTGATCGACAAAAAAACAACAACAGACCTTCTGAATGGAAGAGATCGGCAATATTGACGGGTGTAAGTCGATTGCCACCAGTGTTCGGATATCTGAGAGAGTATTTTGAATAAAATCAACGATGGATTTTTACAACACGATATCCCACCCCCCCCCTTCAACAATTGTTGCGCTACGTCCAACTTACGAATGGTCGTCGTGACGTCGGCTCAGTGAAACAATGCTGTCCGAACGTTGTGAATCACTTTCCAATGTTGCAGTGGTCGAAGTCAAAGTTGCCACGTGCACATCCACTGGCAAAAGAAAATAAATATATACATTTTAATATTCAAAATTTCAAAATATTGGAATAGAATTTTACACGAACTGCAGCCGTGTTGAATGGAATCGATCGACTGGTCATCATCAGTGTCCATTGCAAGTGGCTTTCTTTGCAAATTAATAAATGAAATTATAACAGAAAAAAATAGCCAAAAAAATTAAACATGTATGGTATTGAAAAATACAATAAGTAAATAAAAACAAACTTCAAACTCAAATGAGTAAAATGTTCAAGAATATATATAATGTATATACGGTTGGTTGCTTTATTCTATCAGTCGAGTAAATAAATGAGCGAAGCAAATCACACACACACACACACACACACACACACACACACACACACACACACACACACACACACACACACACACACAGAGAGGCAGAAAAAATGTCAATCAAGTGGTGACGTTGTTACTGTTGACCACCGTATGCAAGCAGGTCTCGGCTAGTGCGGCGGCATTTTGTCGCTTTACAGCAGCGCCGGCGCAAACTTGGACCTCGTCTTCGTTGAGACCTCCAAATTGGATGGTCAAATCCGGCTTCCAAAAGCCTGGGACATTCTGAAGCACGTAGCGCCAGTGGCGCAAATCAGGCTGGGTGATTCGGTTACCGGCGATGACTTCGGTCAGACGTTCGGCTCGACCGTCGGTCAGCTTGCCAATGAGGATCAGGGAAAAATTGGCCGGACTCTGGTCTTGGTAGCTGAATTCGATCAAGCTGTGGCGCAGCTTCAACTGGTCGGTCAAGTATTGGTCGATCAGCTTGACGGCCGTTTTGGTCTCTTCGTCCGGCGAGTAGATCAACAAGCAAGTGACCACCATCCTCGGCTGTTCGTGCAGCCAACCTATACCTTGGAGCGCTTCTTGGGCCTGCTGGTCGAAACATACGGCCGGCGTCAGCACGCTCCAGTCGACGAACAGCGTAGTCAGGTTGGGAAAATACTTCATCAACGTGCTGAAGAAGAACTCGTTGACGGGCGTGACGTCGCAGTGGAACGAACAGAGCGACAACAGCTGAACGCAGGGCAGAATCAAGCCGGTCCTCATCGACACCAGATCGCTCATACGGAACGGCTCGTTGCCGACGAAGTTCAAAATCTCCAAGTTGAGCATCACCGCCGGCAACAGCACATCCAACAATTTGGTCTCCATCGACGACACGGTCAAGCCGATGATGGACAAGTTGTCGAACAGCGCGGCCAACCTCCCGACAACCTCTTCGTCCAAGAACATCAAATCGACCAATTCGACCATGGTCAACGAGGGGCTTTTGCACAGCATGTCGCACAGTTGGTCCACCTCCATCCGGCACTGGCGTAGCATCAAGCAGCCCAGACGTGAGAAAAATTGCCCCTGGTCAGCGCTGAGCACGTGGGCGTGGAATTCGTCCCAAAATCGACCGGCGCCGAATATTTCCAGACACGTCGGAACCATCATCAAAGCCGACTGTTTGGACAGTCGAATCAACTGCGCTTTGGCCAAGCGTTCTTTGCCGATGAAGCCGAACTGCGAACCGTGCCTGAAGCACCAGCTCACCGAACGAATCGGCGTCACGTAATTTCGACGTTCCGTAGCCCAGAGTAGCATGGTCGACGTCAGCGTGGAAAAAGCCTGCGAATGAAACTGAAAGCTAGACTGAAAATTTCAACCAACAAATTTATACAAACTTCTCACTGTACTGATTGTGGATGTTTTTTCTTTTTCAAAAAAAATGATAAACCAACAAAATTCACACTCAACCCCGCCCCTTCTCATTCTGAAAATTGAAAACATCCGCCACGTCGACTAAAATTGTTCAATTGCTAATTGAACTGAATTATTTGGCTAATTAAAAGCGAATAACCTGAAGCCAACTTTTTTTCGAAAACAAAGCATAAAACAACAAAAAGACAAATAATCAGCTCGGCTCGATTAAAGTTCCATTTTTAATAATACAACTAATGTTTACATTTTCACGTTAGCTTTTATTACTGATTGTCACGAAGGATCCAGAAAAATATCAAATGCAACCAATAATGATGCTTGAAAATAAATAATAATAACAGAAATGAAAATGTAAATTCGTTGAAAATTCATACAAATAATGCTAAACAAAAAGATAAATATAACAAGCTCATCACGTTAGATGCTACATGTTCACTTTAGATGTATGAGCTAAGAAACTATACAACAAAAGAGAATGCTTTCAGCCCGAGAACCTAAAGAATAAGATAAAATAACATGTGTGTGTATGTCTGCATTAATCACATTGAGCAAAAATTTTATTCAACTGAAATAATTCAAGTATACAGTATGTAAACTATGCAAAAGTATTAATCATTCATTCTGTAATTAAACTGCAAAACAATTCGCCCTGTCATACAAAATACTGAATATCTACATAAACTGAAAATATATAGGATTTAAATTTTTTAAATGTTCAAAATAAAAAACACAATTTCATTGATTTTCCAAACTTTACAACAACATTGGAAAATGACAGCTCGTTGAAAATAAAATTTTGAAGAAAACACATTCTATTCTATTTAAAAATTCAAATAATGTGAAAAAACATAAGCTAACAATTCTACAAAATTTTTTTCATTCGTTGCCCGCCGCAGTTTTCGACATTTAAATCAAGTCCTCCTTAACTTTAGAAACTCTACATGTATCATAAATACATTTATCGATTTGAAAATTACTAATCGGAAACAACAATTTTAAACGTCAACAATTTCACTTATTACTGTACGTTCGTAATTATCAAGTACAAATAATGTTTCAATTTTTTTACAAAATTTGTAAAAGTATTGTCAAGTGTGAATTTGAAAAAGCAACATGTACATGAAACTGATTCTTTTTAAAACTTAATATCAATTCTAACTTTTACAGTTGACTATCACATTTTAAAAATTATAACAAAATGAAAAAAAAACAAAACACCTCTCATAAAAAATGGTTGATATTTTTGATGTAGTTGTAAAAATTTGAAAATTTTGTCCATTTAAATATGAGAAATTGAAAAGATTATTATTTTCTGGTGCTCGTGCGTGTCCACTAGATGAAGCGAGCATGTTTATATAGTTAGTTCGGTTGGATTTTTGTTTGCCAACGTTCCACCAGCAGCCACCGGCTGTTCAACCAACTGACAGTTGACGCGCACAATTGAGCAGATTAAATCAGCTAACAACCAGTCCTGTGGATTAGCTAATTTGAAATTAGCAATCTCGTTGGATGATTTTGTAAACAGCTCATTCTCAAAGATCGACGACAATCGCACGCGTGCACAACGCACACAACCGAGCTTGATCACCTGCCACTAACTGACGACTAATGATGACCAAGACTGCCAGCAAATGATTCATCATCAACTCCCTTTACCGGTGTGCTTGGTGTTGTTGTGGTCTGGTTGTTTGTTGAGATGGACATACGCCGCCGGCGGACCTTTGGAATGGAATCGTGTGGTGGAGAATGGTCAAACGTTGAGACCGGCACCGAGGAAGCATGCTGCCCTCGGTTACGATACGGTTCGTCATTATGTGGTCCTGTTCGGTGGTGAAGGCGAGAAAGGAAAAGTCTACAGCGACACTTGGATCTTCGACATACTAGCCGGTAATGTTGGAACCGTAAGATCGGTTCATCTGTGCAACAAATCCAGCAGCTTGTTGCAGCAGTGACGACAGAGATCTGTGAATTTAAATTTCCACAACTTCAGGTCGCTGGTATCCGGTGCAAAGAGAAACGCATCCGCCGGCAACGGCTGAGGCGACTTTCGGTCTGAGCGATGGCAAATTCTACATTGCCGGCGGCTGCAACAACACCGACTGCTCAGATGACATTTGGATGTTTTTGACCAGGCAAAAATAGAAACAGTGCTTTTCACTTGTTCCGTACGAGATATTCGAATTTTGTCAACGTTTCAGCACATTCGAATGGAAGAAGATCGAAATTCAAGACGTGGTGAAACCGAAAAAACGACGCGGTGCAATTGGAGGCATTTTCCCTTGCAGTTGGAATTTCATATTCGGGTTGGGCACGTTGGACGGCACCTTCCTCGAAGATATCCATTACTACGGTGTGAACACAAACAGTTGGTTCAGAGGTGGGCAATTTTCCACTTTTACCGATAAATATTTATTTATTTATACCACGAAGCAACTTTACATTTACATTTACTGCATGCAGTGAACAATCGACACTGGGTATACAGTGCTACAGTGCCACATCCGCGCAAGCACACGTCAGCTGTGATGATTTCACCGAGCAAAATTCTACTCTACGGAGGCTGCATAAAGTTGGCTAATTAAATTGTTCGACTAAAAATGTGCAGAAATTAATGCTCAATGGCAAAATTTCAGACATGGTGCTTGTCCGTCGAGTGATTCGTGGCTTTTCGATTTGCAAACCCAGTCATGGCAAAGTCTACCCAACTGTGCCGTGCCGAGGTAACTGTACTTTGAGATAGAGAGAGGAGTACTTGTTTATTTGGACGACAATGACGTACAATGAAACTGTAAATAATAATTTCATTGATCAACAGTGAAACTGAAATTGTACATAAATAATTCATTTTTACAAATTGAAAACAATCAGTTTCTCACCTGATCAGAGTACGCATAATGATAATAGTAATATTGTTTACAGATATTCCGCTACAGCGGTTAACTTACAGACACAGGAAAATCCCCAGCTCAAGCAAACGGCAGCACTGATTTATGGTGGAAAATTGGAAAGTTCTCAACATCTATTCGTCAGTTGGATGGTTGAAAGCCAAAATCATACCGTTGTTGATTGCTTTTTTAATCTTAGGGAAGAAGCCGACTGGACGAAGATGAAGTGGTCGTTTTCGACTCTGAAAAACAAACATGGTCAATAAGATCGGTAAGACCAGCGGTAAGTGTGAGAATGATGATTGGGATGGATGTTGTCGTTGGAACCTTTGAAATCAGCTTTGCCCGTCCTCTTTGTTCAAGATTGCTCCCCATTTGCCAGAACAACGTTCCGGAGCGGCGATGGTGTCCGGCCTCACGGATGCTTACCTGTTCGGCGGCGAGACGAGCACTGGGTGATTTGGAGAAATTTAAATAAAATGCAAATTCACCATCTACCTATTTCTGTTTCAGCCGACTGTTGGACGATTTTTGGATGCTGACGGGCGACTGGCGCCAAAGTCCCGTCAAAGAACCGTGCAAAGTGGTCACTTTCAACGCGTTCGCTTTGCACGGCTTGTTCATGTGCATAGGCTTCACTCTGATTCTCCCGATCGGTGCACTATTTGCACTGTACAACAGCGGCAAAAGCTGGTACAACAGTCACCAAGATCATACGGGCCACCGAAGTGACTCGTCGAATCGCATTCACGCTTCAATACAAGTAAGCGATATGCAAATAAAAAGAAAAACCAATTTCATTCAACGAAACAGAAACTACATTGCACAAATCATTGCATACATGCATCAGTAATATTTACTTGGTGTTGTTTGTTGATTTACTTTTTGAAATTGAATGCGTTAACAAACGCCTTAATTAAGTGAAGCATTCCTTTTCTTTTTTTGAGTTCAATCAAAAACAAATACAAATTTATATAATCAGCATAAAAGCATGATACAGTACGAACTGATGATATTCAGGTTTAAAGAGAAAAATATTTTGTAAATCAATCGAGTATTTTTTTTGTTTGTATTCTCGTTCAAAAAATATTATTTTTGCACTTTCGAAATTTCAGATCGTTGGAGTGTGCTTTATAATTGCCGGTGCACTGAGTGCAATGGCAGCTCAAAGTGACAGAAAACACTTCAACAGCGTGCATGCAATACTTGGCCTGATCATCCTTATTCTGCTTGTCCTACAGTGCTTGTTCGGACTGTGGTAATAATCACTGCTTCTTTTTCCAGCTTGTTTGTTTTTTTTCGTTTTTGTGCAATCTGTCGTTAATGCTGTAAACCATTACAGCGTGTTCATCAAAAAGGTGACTTCAATTCAATTCCGTCGAGCACATCTGTGGATTGCGTTCGCGATACTAGTGATGGCATTTTTGAACACTTTCCTCGGCTTGCAACTGCTGGGGGCGCCGTCGACCGTGACCATTGCCTTGGGTGGGCTTTTGATTGGCTTTTTAATTGTGCTAGCAATTCTGCTGCTCTACTCGGCCAGGTCGCCGGCCCAAGCAGCGTCACAGCCTCCACGCTCTGATTAATTGATGACTTACACGTTACTTTTTCTATTTATTGTTGCTGTTCAAAAGATGAATCTAGTCGAAAAAAGACAACAATGAACAAGGTGAACAAACAGAAATCATCATGATAGTATGTATGAATTATTATTACAGGATGACATTTGAGCAGCAGCAGCAGCAGCCGGTAGCCGATGATGAATGAAAACGGCAACAAGAATGAAGAGGAGAACGAAACGCGTTGAGAAATTATTAATTACAAAAGCCTCGTTCATCATAATAATTATAGTCAACTGCCATGGGCGATGACTGCGATTTGTGCACACTGCAGATTCCCTTTTTGACTGTGCAAAAGGAAAAGAAACTGAGAAAACACAAAAGTACAGAAAGAAAACGGCAAAACGGATAAGCCATTGTAAATTTCATATTTGTTTTTCTTTGTTTATCAGTAAAAATAAGTGACAATAAAGAAAAGTATGTGAAAAAATTCATTTGAATTGAATGCTAACAAACAAGCGCGTGTACAGCCATTGTACATTCTGCAGTTTTTCTGGCCATTTTTCGAGGACACTAGCAAAAAAGAGAGGCATGAGGTATGGATAAAATTTATAAGAAAAAAGAATCTCTCAAAAATGTGTACAACAGACTTCTACTGTAGCACAGTGGCACATGAGGATGTTGAAAACGAAACGACAGTGTCGAATCATGAACAAACCGCCACTACGCACAGCAAAGTTAGCCAGCTACGAGACAAACGAACAATAGAAATTTATCCCGAAACAAGCAAAATATTTCAGATAAGCATTTGTTGCCAATAGGACGTACACAGAAGAAAGAATTTACATAACTGTCATGAAACAGACAAACAAATCGTACAGACTCAGATGCACAGTGGAAATAAAGTGCGCGTTCGTTTCGCTTTCTCACCTCTGAGGCAGCATCATCATGTTCTTCACGGTTTTTGTTTTTCATACTTCGCGCATGAAGCAGAATGAAATAAAAAGCGAAACAGAAAAAAAATTTACATATACCATCTTCACAGTACTGGAAGAGAATGAAAAAATTTGTCACGAAATTACAAGAAGGTTGACAGGGAGAAAGATGAGGGAACAGATATCTATTTCCATCTATGCAAGCGTTCGAACAACAAGCATTGCTGACTGAAGAAAAATTACCATATAATAAACTGCTCACGCACACATCCAATGCACACATACATACATACATACATACACTTTTCCTGCCACTTTGTAGTTTATTGGAGACAAAATTGACGATGACAACAACTGACGACACATTTTGCAGAAAAAAATGAGAAGAGAATAAAGCAAATAATTTTTAAAAAAAAGCATGCGAATATGATTGTGCTTTGTACCGCTGTGTTCTTTTTGTGTTTGTGCTTTTTTTTCTGGTTGTGTGTTAGACAATTTGCGAGGTTGAACGACTGAATGAATGAATGGATAAATTAAGACGGCTGTGCGTCCACTGCACAGGATGGAGATGAGCAGTGCAGAACAAGCAGGACAATAAATAACGATTCGAGAGGAAAAATGGAGAAGAATAATTTCATACAAACGGCCGAGGCAGAAAGCGCGTAAATAATATAAGCGCGGGTGATCACGGATGGGATTTATGAATTTGGAGAGAAAGAGAGAGTAGTGGAGAACGTCGTCGCAGTAAAGTTGACAATGCAGACACAGCTTACTTAGCTTGCAGAAACAGAAAAAGTTGAATAAAAAGAAAAAGAAAGAACAACAATAAATTGATGCAAACCAAAGCTTCTTTTCACAGGTAGATAGACAGACTGTGAATCTGTGGATGGAATGCCATGGTTCAAGTGTTAATTCATCCACGGTTTGCGGTACCACCAGTGCCGGCACTTTTGGGTGAATTGGCCGCCTTGGGCGTCGAACGTGCAGGCGTTGAAGAGGAGGTGGCGTTGGGCGACGATGCCGATGTGGAAGAAGGGGATGAGGAAGAATTCTTCCAAGATGTTTCAGCGGCAACCGGACCATTGTTACTAGTGCTAGATTTCACCGTTCCAAATTCACCAGCTTCTCTGTTCGGTGGCATACGTTCGTTGATCTGATCCAAACGTTTCGCCTCTTCAAAGCTCGTGATCTTGTGATTCGGAGATACGCCAGTAAGAGCTACAAAATTACCATACATAATGCTGTTGTTGAATATGACACAAGCTCTGCGATTTACCAATTTGCAATGAGCGACGGCCTTCAGATAAGGCTCCAAAAGGTAATAAACCGGTAGGGGTGAGACCTTTGAGCTCCAGCACAGATTCGCTCTCCTCTCTGTTTAAAAATCGAATTTCAAATAGACAAACAAACAAACAATGAAAACCAAATCAAACCTGAGCACAGAAAATACACGAGCCATTTTTCCAATGGCTCGAATTTTAGCTCGAATCACCTCTTTTCGTGCTGATGGTGCCCCACCTAATAAGAAAAAAATTAAAATTACAAATAAAATTGCTTCAATCAACGTAGCAGTTCATACGCTCACCTTCGAAAGTATCGTCGCCATCTTGCATCAGTTCATCATCGGAGCAAATGCTCAGCAAATGGACCAGCATTTCAGTCACTGAAATTGAAAACAATAATGAAAATTTCCATCACACCAAAAAAAGTAGAATCACCTTTCTCGCCCACGAAAGGTAGCGACCACGTAAAGACGTCCATGAAATTTGGAAGCCAGTACGGATGAGGCGAACAATTGAACTGACGTATATTCATAACATTGTTTTCATATTTCAATATCGCAGCTATAAATTAAAAAGCAACGCTTATTATTTCGCACGCATAATAACATAATAATAGAAAACCTTTGTTATTATAAACATCCAAATAGTTGGGCGCAGAAAAAATAGTAATCAGAGAAGGGAAGCCCGTTGCTTGACTCTTTTTGTACATGCGATACCTGGCAATGAAAAATTAAAAATTACAATTTCAGAAACAACAATAATTATCAAATAAAACAGCAAAACAAACCCAGCATCTTGTGCTTCATGCGCTCGAATTATTGACAGCAAGTTATTGTGCTGGAGAAAATCACAGCATGCTGCATAGCTAAATCAAATAAACAATACATTCACATCGTTCAATATAAATATTAAGTTGAAATTAAGTGGAAAATTTTTTCCATTTCATTTTCACTGCAATTAATTAATTAATTAATATATAATATGATTATGGATAAAATAGCTATAACACTCAATAATTTGAAGACGAAAATAATAAGCACATCTTATTGTATTAAACAAATTACACTTTTAGGCAGAATTAATTACAAAGTGAATTTATCAAAATTGGACATTGTCAAAAAATTTCCCCCCTTTCTCCAAACTTCCTTTTCCTTGCTAAGCACAATATTAAAAGCATACTGTCGACAGAGCTTAAGTTGCACAAGTGATAACTTATTATTCCATTTCAGTTATTACTGTCCATTTCATTAATGTTAATTCGACCTCAAAATGAAGATTACCAACAAACCAGTGATTATCATGAAAGTAATAAAGTTGAATTAGTAACTGGCATTTTAATTCAATTATGTGCATGTTCAAAATCAATTTCATCAGTATATACATAAGGAACAGCTGAAATTAAATATTCTAATCCAGCACTGCTACAAAAATGACGCAATGAAGTGTGTGCTGGCAAATAACACTGGTCAATGTCAAGAACAAATAATATTAAAATAAAAGCTGGCTCTAATCAGCCTATAAAAGCCTATATATACATATATGCACGTGCTTAAGTCACCGTTGATACAAAAAATAATTATGATAAAATGACAAAATATATATTTTCTCATTATGCTTATTTCATGTAATTAACTGGAAAAAAACAACAAAGAAGCTGCCAAATGCTATGCAAAAAATATTACTAAAGAAAACTTTAAAAGTATTAAATCATTAAACATGAATCTAAAAAATATTCTTTTTTTGAAAATTAATACACACATATATATATTATTAAAATAGAAACCTGTAAAAATATGAGCATCCTCGAACAGAATTCTGACAAAATTGATCCGAGTTGCGTTCGTTGCCGAAATCTTCCAACGGATCAGACCAGAGCAAGTCGCACATCGGACCAAAAGCCGGCGGCTCTCGGAACCGATCCAGCTAAACACAAAGAAGCAAATTGAAAAAAAATGATTCAAATGTGCAAAAAATCATCATGCAATCAATAAATACCTTCTTGATATCGTCGAGACTGTGAATCTCCGGCGAAAGACCGCCGTGCACGCAGAGAAACTGCTGGTTCATCAATGCCGCCAACGGCAACGCATCAAACGATTCCATGCACGCATCGTACACCTTTTCAGAATATTTAATTTTACCTAAATTGACACGAATTGAAAAAAACAAACAAACAAACAAACAAATAAACAATGAAGTACATTCTTGCTTGAAGGTGAAATATTCCGTCAAATGACGACATTCGTGATTGCCACGCAGCAAGAAGAACGTGCTCGGATAGCAAATTTTCAAAGCCCACAAATACAATACACACTAAATTGAAAACATGAAAATGTATTTTCTTCGTAAGCAACAAAATTCTGCTTGCATATTTCTCTTTTCTATTCAAAAAGCATGTACAAACAAACAACGCTTGTATAATATGCGAGCAATTGATCATTATCAATTCAATTTGAATATTTTTGCAATCATACTAGAGTACTACAATGAATAAATATTTTGCAATTTTAATTTGAAATTTATTTATTATGAAATAAAAAAAATGATTCACATTTTGCATTTACATTCTGCATATAAAAAACAGAAAAACAACCCCCCACCCCCAAATAATAGCAGTCCAAGTAAAAAAACTTCTTTCTGTTGAGCAACAAGATAAGCATGCTTTCTTTCATAATAGGGGAAAAAAGATTCATTGTTGTGCAGGTGGTTGCACAATTGTGCATATTTTCATTTCAGTTATTCTGATAAGCTCTCTCTCTCTCTCTTTCTCCATTGAAGCTTTTTATTATTCAACTTCAACAAGCTTGAACTGACAATCAAGTTTTATCACATAAAAAGGTTGATTGAATAGTGTGCAGATTAAATTTGCGTCAACAAGCTTGAAAGTGGACAAAGAAAATTTGACAAAAATAAGCAATGCTTTCAAGCAATGACATATGCGTATATTCTGATTTCATTTCGTTTAACAATAATATAATAATTTCATATTGCAAATATTGCGCAGAAAAATCACGCCTGAACATCTCAAATGGACAATAATCCCTTCCTTATAATAAGAATAATATAATTTGGTTTTAATGGATTTTTTCCTCTCTTCCAATTTGCATTATTTCATGTTCGCATTGCTTCTCGGAAATTCCACAGATCACTTTACTGGAAATGTAATTAAATTGAAAAAAAAACCCAAGTATAAAGTCTAGTGTCGTTTTAACGATCGATTAGCATAAAAAAAGAAATATACAGATAGTAGATGAATATACGATGGAAATTATTTGTCTGAAAAACATAAGAAAAATAATCATTTCAGCAGCAAAAGTATCCCTTCTTCTTCCTTTTTATGTGCTTTTATTAACATAAAAAAAGATAATGATGATGATGATGATGACGAAGAAGACAAAAAAAAGAAGACCCATTTCTCGTTATTACTCCACAGGTGACAATCGTTGTTGTTCAAAGCATCCACTTGGGTGCTAATAAAACTGCTCCCATGACACCAATACAGATCGTTCTAGCACGAATAAATGGAGGAATATGCAGAAGAAGCAGGAGAAGTAGAAGAAGCAGAAGCAGAAGATGAAGAAGCTTGACAGTGATGACCGATCGATCCACTCACTCAGAATAAGAGTGCTGAGAATGGATCAATTTTCATCGTTTCATCAAATGTGTAAAATATGCCATCTTCTGAACCCGACATTTAATAAATGCAACAGACGCAGAAAACACTCTCACAATGTTTGTCGTAAAAATGTAATGAAAAATAAATCAATCAATCGAAATGGAAAAAATAAACCCAAAAGTTAATTTAAAAAAATTATGCAATGCAAAAATTATAAATATTTTACACTGATGTATCATATATATCATCTTATTCTTAATAATGTGAAATTTGAAAATGAAAATAATAAAGAAATACTTTTGCATGTATGCATCAGTCAATGATGACTGATTTATTTTATTTAATGGAAAATATTTTAAGAAAAAAAAAACTTTTCTTCATTAATAATAATAATAATGTGGAAGTTTGTACTTTGATCAAGAATAAGTTTCAATAAGAGAAGAGAGAACTAGATAAAAATCGAATAAAAGTGCCAACTTGAAAGTCACTGCTTGAAAGAGTGAAAGATTGTCATTCACTCTTCACGCCAGTTCGATCATGTATTAGGAGGAACACAATAAGAGAGAGAAACATGAAATGCTTGACTTGTCACTTATCTGCCACTTGTCGATCAAGTAAGCATTGCTGTTGCAACACCTTGTCAACAAAACTATTTATTTATAAGAAAAAAAAAGAATAATAATAGTAATAACATGAATTATTAAACTTAATAAGAAAATTATACAACAGAAACAATAGACATGCTACAACTAATAATAATAATAATAAAATACAATGGAACAGTTCTTAATTGTAACATAAATTACATTGGTTGATAATGTTCTCTGATGACAGCTAATCGAAACCAATGCCGACTATAATGCTTTCAATTCTCTTCACTTCATTTTAATTCACCACCACCACTCCTCCCTCATTCATTCAGAGTTGGTCAGTTGTAATATGCATTACACGATAATTTTCAGTCGTTGAAAACTTATTACGTGCAAAATAAAAAAATGTAAAATTAATTATTACTTCTTTTAATCTACTAAATAATAACGGTGAAACAAACAATACGCGTGAACAACAGCCACAACAACTGTGATAAATCAATCGCTATGGTGGCAATCAATGATGAATGAACGAACAACGATGGATAAGTAACAGAAACAAAGAGCATCAATGAATGAATGCACTGCTATTATGAACCGCATCCAGTGAAACAACAACAACAACAACAACAACAACAAAAATCCTTTTCATTAATAAATAAATTAAAAGTAAAATTCCAATCAATATATATATATATATCTGTTACAAGTTTTCAATTATTTATTCGTATATCAAATAGAATTATAAAAATTCTCACATTTATTACTATTTGTCAAATCAATTTAATTGTATGTTCAATTTCATTGCTCTGCTCGCTTATTTCTTCTTTTCTGTACCCTCAACATCCCTCCCTCCCCCTCTAACATACACACACACACACATAGACATACGTAGAGAGTTTCCGCCGGTTAGCTCTCTCACTTATTAGACATTTTTCAGCACTCTCACCAGATGAAGCGCATTACGTGATTAGCAAAAAAAAGAAGAGAGAGATTTTCCATGAACATTTTTGAAAATGCGCTTTTAGATAAGATTAAAATCACCAACACATCGCCAGAGGCGTGCTTTGCAGCACCTGCTCCCTCTCCCTCCCCTTCTCTCTCGTTTTTCCAAATGTTAATCAACTTTTCTCATTTGGCAACAATTTTTCAATTATAAAATCGCCTTTTTGGACAAAAATGCCGGCAAGCCGACTAATCCATTGTTCGCGCCAGTCGGGGCGTGGCATTTTACAAGTGGCTCAATTAGCCTGGAAAATGGACCGTGTCTCTTTTAGCAAAGTGTGCTTCTGCCGCCGAGCTTTCATCCAAAGCAAGCATCGAACTTTTTTGAGAGGAGGGAGAGGGGCTTCTTCTTCGTCTTTTTCAACAGTTTCGTTAAATTTCAGAATATTAAATTAAATATGCATAAAAATGACAATAAAATAGCAAAATTTTCTGTTGTTGAATTTGAAAGAAGTTGAAAAATGTTTCCAAATCAGCCAAGCCGAGTGAGAATTGTGCTTGATCGTCGTCAATTGTTGAAGTGAATTTATTCAAAAAATTTTTTTTTAATTTGAAAAATCATTCAAATAATAAATAAATGCTGAATGCAAAAGATGATTCTGACCACAACAAACACACGTATGTACATGATCATGTCAACAATTTCAATGTATTATTGGCATTCGCACACCATTGTGAAGCAATCAATTGTACAACCTTGATCATTCTGCTTTCTCCAAACAATGAAATAAACAAACATCCCGAGCAAATTTGGGCATTGAATAATTCTGGTGGCAATTTCATCACCAAAAACCCCTTCCACCTCTGAACGTTCCAAAAAAAAAAATTTGCAAAAGCAAAATTGCTCAATTTGCTTCCAATTTCCAAAATGAAAACCAATATCTCATCAGAAGTGAATAAAATTGGACCAAATGGAATGGGAAAAAAGGAACAGAAAGAACAAATTAATTCGCAACACTTCAGAGAGGCCCTTCGGAGACTATAATGCGAAAAGGAGAAGCCGGCAGACAACAAACAATAAGCATTAATTTTCTCTCTGTCACTTCATCGATTGAACGAAACGCGGCTAACTTTCTCCCAACTACTGTTTCCAAGAGTGCCAGGAAGAAAATTGAAACCCAACACAGCCCAGCGCTACGCAATACATACAATGCTGAATGAACAACAACACACAAATCCCAACTTCAAATAAACACTGCTGCTGCCCCATCTGATCAATTGCCATTCCAATGTCAGAATAAATAATGTTGTTCATTTTCAAACGGCCCATAACATAAAATGGGATATATATATTTAAGAAAAAAATAATAAAATTAAATTAACCTACCATCTCTATCCTATCACCACACTGTTCTCTCACCTACTTTCCTACTCCAATTTGAACTTACTATCAACAGTTGAGCAGTATCTTTAATCATTAAAAAAATCTATCAAATTTTTTCTTCATTTCAACAACATTCACGTTAATCGAATTTTTCAATCATCTTCCATATGCATATAAATTTTTTTTGGAAAGTGGGGGGAGGGGAAGTTCAGCATGAGTTGTTAAAAATAATTTTTACATTTCTAATTAATTTAATATTCGTCTGAATACTGAAAATGGAAAAGCTGCTTCTGCATCGAACACGCAACCCGGGCGGAAAAGTCACCAGCCGAGCTGTAGGGTGAAAATCGAACGCCCCTATCGACCTGCCCGATATTGTGCAGCAGACAAGACGGCTTTTAACAATTTCTCTCTCTTTTTTTTGCTCTCCTTCTGTTCCCTTATTTCCGACATGCTTCACATAGCTACATTTTTTGAACAACGAAATCAAAAAGCATAAAACTGAATGATAATAATAATAATAATAATCTACAGAGAATCGTTGTATCTACCAGGTGCCACCAAGTTGATGCGCAAAATTGCATCATAGAACGATGCAATTTAATTAGTTTTTAAAGCAAAAGCATTAAAATTATTAGCATCATTACTTTTTCAGTTTTGTTTTTTTTGTATTCACATGTTCAGCTTTTGATCAGAACCTCAGGCTAATATAAGAAGAGAAGATGAGAATTAGAAAATCAGTGAGTTAAATGTGGTGTATATATATATATAACTAACTAACTAACTAACTAACTAACTATTAACATTCTTATATACATTCTCCGCAGCTGCAAAACAGCTCGGAAAAGCATAAAGCTATTAGTTGCTAGCAGCAGCTAAAGAGTAAGTTTGAGTTGGAGAAAGAAAGAGAGAAACAGAGATAGAAAGCTAGTAGTAAGTAAATGCGTAGAAGAGAATGATGAAATTACAAGCCAACAAATGGCACATGCTCGCTGGGAAGAGAAAGAGAGTGAGAGATATGGGCGCTAGTTAGAAGCGCTTATGCTAAAGCACACTATAATAGACAAAGAAGTAAATAATGAAAAAGGGGAAAATAAGGAGAAGAAGAAGAAGAAGAAGCGAGCAAGCAAACGCAACTGACAACAACCACCATTAGTCAGCTTTGTGGCAAAAGCAACCAACAAACTCAACCAGATGTTGTGAGAAGCAATTGAGGAGGAGCAGGAACAGCAGCAAAAGGAAAAGAAGGAGGAGAAATAATGAAATGAAAATAAAAATGGAAAACAGATACTCTACAACACACACACACACACATACATATATATATTGATGGGATAAACAGCAATTGAAGAAAACAAAATAATTTTTCCTTCTGCTCGATTTGAAAATTTAAAATTTCAATTGCATAGAAATACTAGCGAAAAAATTCCCTTTCTTCTGAAATACGAAAACCGAAAAAGGCAAAAATCTACACAAACGACGAATCGATACAATTTCTCTGTTCTGATGAAAGCCAAGTTAAGCATTGATTTTTAAACACTGCACACTGCTGCTGGTAACAGCGCACAACTGAAAGCTGAACGAACATTGAACATTAACCAGAACAAAGTGCTTATACAAGCTGATGTTTGGTAAAAGTTCCGAAACTGACAATTTCTATTTTCAATTGATCCGTGAAGAGGGAAATGCTTTTTTCTTGTTCTGCTTCCTTTGTTTTCCATTTCCCCAACGTTAAATTTCCCTATTTTCAGGTTCAAAAAAAATCCCGCCACATCGAGTTAAATAAATAATACTGTTGAAAGATATAGTTTAGCGGATGAAAGTTTGAGAAATTGAGAAAAGAAAGAAATTCACACAAATGAAGCGCTAAACAAAGCTTTGCCGGAAATAGCAGGTGGAAAAAAGGGTGGCCTCCTGTTCGAGGTTAAAGCGGCATCCGGGCGCTAGAGGAGAAACGCGACAAGCGGATACGAGTATAATTTGATCAAACTCATGTCACTAGCTGCAAAGTGAATCGTCAATCATTCGATGAGTAACGATTCCGATCCATCTAGCCGGCGGAAGAGGTGCCAACCGCTAAGAACTTAAAAAACTACAACATAAATACATGCATATATGTATATGCATTAGTGTATAAAACTGAAAAAAAATCGCACATTCTATTATTATTATTATCATTATTACTGCCTGTTGCAAAATAAAGCTTTTTTCATGTGAAAAGAGAAAAAAAATAAAAGACATATTGCGAACATAACAGTCAACATCAACAAACAGCCTACGACGATTAGAAGCCTCAACGAATGCTTTCGTTACTGAGAAAAAAAAGTAATTAACAAGTAAACAAAGAAAATGAACAATTGCTAAACTTTTGATAAGCAATGTATGAAAATATGTTCCTGCATTCTTCCTTAATTCAGGCGAAAATTTATTTCGCAACGACAGCCCCGATGACGTGCAGATCAACTTTGAGAAACGCTTCCCAAATTATATTCACATCTTATTATGATTATTATTATAGCATCAAATGAGCATGACAACAACAAACACACACACACACACACACACTTGGAAACAACATTTTCTCACCTCGATGCTGAAATAGCCTCGGTCGACGTAATCTCCAAGGAACAGATATTTCGTAGTAGCTGGTGAACCGCCAACTTCGAATAGCTTCATCAAATCGTAAAATTGACCATGAATATCGCCGCACACTGGGAAACAAACAAAGTTAAACAAGACACATTAATATCTTTTGAAAATTTTTTGAATTTAAAATCTACCAGTAACGGGTGCTTCGATGTCAAGCATAGTTTTCTCTTGCTTGAGATAAGCAGTACCTTCAGCAATCAAACGTAAAGCGACTTGTTCCTCAATACGGCCTTCTTTGACAAAATGTTCTTTGAGAACATCAGGCCGGGGTTTGTTCGTCTTTTTATCGTACACTTCATCCGTGGTCAGACGATGGTAAGGCGGAAAAGGAACATCTGAAAAATTAATATGAAACAAAATTATATTATAAAAACAAAAGCAAACAGAAAACAAACAAACAACAACAGTAATGATAATGTTGATTTGAATTTTTGAAAACAAGTATAACATGAAGCAACGAACAGAAAAAAAAGAAAACACTGACTTTTCATAACCCGTTCACTGGGTACGGCCGCAGCTGCACGATCCGGAACAGCCGAAGTCATGGCCGAAGCTGAGTCGGTGCTATGGGCGTGGCAGAGGGCTTCATACGATGACGGATAAAAATGCTGTCAAGCTTGCCAAGAAACGAACAAGCTCTCCTCAATGACGCTTCAGATAGCTCAACAAAACCGGCAGCAGAAGAACAGGTAAAGCGGAAATTAGAAAAATGGAACACGCGCGGCGTAGACTGCCGAATCTAGCTGATGTGAAAAGCGCGTGCTACAGACGTTTGCCAATCCCGAATTCAGCAATTTTTCGCAGCAGCTGGCCTAGCACTACAGTAAGAATTTCGATTGGCAAGTTTAATTTATAAAGTAATCATGAATTCAAAGTTTGAGTTCCGAAGGAAAACATAATGAAACATTTCTGCTAAACTCAAATTAAAAATGTCTATATTTTAAATTCAAATAATTCAATCCAAAAGCAGTAATATCAATAGAAATGATTTTTTATCGAAATGTCATTCAGCTTACATATATATAAATTTAGTTATTCATTTATTATTTGCTTATTTTTTTAAAAAGTATTACCGTGAAAGATGTAATTAAAAATTTTAATTTAATCAACAATTTTACAAACATTATCGTTAATTTGACGAGCACACTGTAAATATAAATTTGCAAGTATGTTAAACAAATACTATAATTATTCCGCGAATTTTATTCCTTATTGGATCGCCCAAAAAATTGAAATAAACTTCGAATCTTAAATACGCGTCAGATAATTTTGAATCATGCTAATTTTAAAAGTTTGAAATTTCATTGTTTTCAACATGAACAACAATAGTAACAATTGAATTATTTGCAAGGTTGCTTGTTTTTATCAACTGCGCTTGCACAGTTGCTCGATGTGTGCACTGAACCTGAATCTTCCTTTATTCTGAATTCAATTTATCACACAAAGTGTAGAAATGGACAAATGGGAGTACAACAATCTGGCGGCAACGATTCAATAAAATATAATATAATATGAAAAAAGAACTTCAAGTATAATAATTTCAATGCTATTATAGAACAGCGGAAACTACTTTAGCGTGAATTATATGCTGATTTCAATGAACGCACATTATGCTATTCATTTTAAGCAAGGGAAAATGCTGAAATCAATAAAACTTTACTTATTCTTCCAAGAGAAAGAGAACATTTATCGGCATGATAAAAAAAATAAAATGTTCCTACCGGCTGAAAAAGCTCAGTCATCAACGCGTTTATTGTTGTTCTGGAAAAGTAGTAGTAGCAGTAGCAAGTAGTAGTAGCTGCTGCTGTTTGTTTGTTTGTTTGTTGTTGTTGTGCTTTTTCCTCACTTCAATGTTGACGTCCATGTGTTGTTTCAGTTGTTGTTCATCTCTGAGAGTCTAATTAAGCTTGATCAGCAGCAGCTTTTACTTTTCGTTCGAAACTCTCCAACAAATATGCAATGGAAAAGAATAATAAATAAAATGAAAGCATCAAGAACAACAACAACAAACAAATGCAAAATTATAATAAAAGCGTTTCTTTTTAATCAAAAAACGAGAAGAAAACACGCCAAATAGTGCATTGTTGTCGGGTGCGCTTAACTTAAATGCAAATTATAATAAAAGTTCGAAAGTTGATTTCATTTATTTGTCATGATTCATTTTCTCAGGAAAACAATTCGCTTTTTCTGCAATATACAATTAGTTCGATTTTATTTATATTAACGCCACTTTCAGCCATGTCAATCGTTTGTCATGGTGAATAATTTTGTTTCGATCAAGCCGTCGTGTCTGTTGAAGACGGCAAAAATTAAAAATGAAAGAAGAAAATACATGCATTTGTCCAGAATGCTTTGAATTTCAAAAAGCAGCAGCATTCAACTATACAACTCGTCTCACCCCTGCCCCTCACTCCTACCCCTCAAAAAATAACGAAAGGAAACAAAATCTCCGCCGTTGATTGGTGCATCAATTTCCACGACCGGTTGCATAGATGCAAACATCCGGGCTGTGAGCGCTTTGAATCGAAATCAACTTGCTTTTCAAACAAATATACAACAACACCGCACACAAGCATGCTCAGGCTAAAACATTTCACGCAAACAACACACAAACCAAAGCGAGCACACCAGCCGGCTGGCAAGCTAACATTAGCATCTTGCACGACGGCGGTCGTTTTAGCTCTAGGAAGAATTAGTTTCGGACGTCGATTTTCCGCCGCATCTTGCGCAACGCCTTCAATTTCAAGCTGCTGCTCATTATTTCAAACAGGACGACGCAAAACAGCAGCAACACGACCGACCGCTTTGTTTTCTCACTTGCAGCAGTCGCGCGAGCTCTGTGCATTTTATACTCGCAATTGCTGCAACTTTTCCAACGACCAGCTGGCAGCTTCATCAACAGTGAACGAGCAGATTGTGCACCACTTACACATCAAGTAAGTCGTAATAATCATTCTTGACAATAACAGAACAGTTTTATAAAAAATGAAAATATTTGCATACATATATATATATATTTCGAGCAAACTTCCATCATCCAAAGATTAAGGCGCAAATTGTGTATGTGTTGTCGTTTTCGACAATTTCCACATCCCATGAGTATTGGTTTATTTGGGTTACATTTTCAATCAACAAAAAATGCTAGAACTTGTTGAACATGAACCAAAAAATTGCTTCTGACAAAAGCACCATCCTCAGTGATTGGTTGTGGATTTTTTACACTTCATTTTCTAGTGCCAAATAAATATAAACAAGCAATACTTTCTGTTTGTTATAATATTCGAAATTCGCACCTCGATTTTTTCCATTTAAACTTTATAAATTTTTCCAAACAACTGTTCCAATCTGTGTGAGTGGGTCCATTGAACTTTCAGTGGGCATAATTAATTGTTGAAACATGATTGATTCATTCATCGATTACGTATGCAGTAAAATTTGCTCAATGAAATAAACAACGCAACAGTTGAACTTTGAAATAAAATCTTCCATCCATCCCCAACTGCGCTAAATGAATATCTGTTTAAAATAGAAATAGATGGATTTGATCGAAACTCGTCGTAGTGCCGGTTCACTTTATACAGAGATGATCAAAGATGCGTACAGACCGGCCAAAAGACACTGTATTCGAAGTCAGAGTACGATCGACTTGCAAGCGGTGGTCAGTGGTCATTTGAGACATCCGGCCGACGGTACCTATTCCGCCCCTGACGAGGTGGTCGACCGAGGCATTGGTCCGCAGACGAGCGACACTACAGACGAAACCGCTGACAGCTACCATTTCAGGCACCGTTTCCGGTGCCGCTCATCGCCACCGCCCCAACACGTCTGGGTGGCCAAGACCACGGGCACGTTCTACAAGCCCCTCTACGAACAAACCAACGTTTATGGAAATCGACGCTACTACAGTCGCTATGGGAACAATGATCCGGATTATTTCGACTGGGATCTCGACGCGGCGGTCAGTCGTGTAAAAGAGCAACAAGCGATCAGCTACGGTCGACCACCGGTGCAGCCACGCTACTGGGAACATGAGTTGTTCAAAGACATGACATATCTGCAAGGGGAGAAATTGATTTCACCCTATTTGTTCAACAAAACTGATGACAGTTCAAATTTCACAAAAACAAGCTACGTTTCATCCGCACTTCGCACTCCTTCCTATTGGACCTATCGTTTTGAAAATCTCTAACATATATTTCTTCACTATTTTCCTAAATTTGTTTTTTAAAATTTAATGTTAAAAAATAAACGTATAAATTAACAATAAGATAACAAATAAATATATAAAAATAGTAAGTAGTAAGGCACTCAGCAGTGTAAAAAGAAATGTAAAAATAATAATGATAAAGCACTTCAAACGGACAGCCGCAAATGTATAACAAAGGCACTAGTATGCTGTGCTGTTAAAATGAGATAATTTACATTGAAGAGATCGGCTGAAAAGTAAGTAAAATAACATGCAAATATGCAAACTCGATAGGATAACAGGATAAAATTATTGAATACCACCTATGTCAGTGGCAACCGCAGGTCTTGACCACCATGTTATTGTACTTTTTCAACACCACGTTGGAACTGTCGTCAAAATATAGTACTGAAATTGAAGACAGCTTAGTAGGTGCACAGTAGGGTTTTGGAACGCGACCAGGATTCATCAGATGAGCCAAAGTTTGCACAATTGCGTGGTTTGTCGCGTTCATATGAGCATTGAGCGGGAAAGAGCATTCACCATAACAATAATAAGCAGCATAGCCATCGGGTGCAATAATCCAGTCCTGTACAAATTATCTACTATTATCAAAAACAAATTTCAAATACTTGAAAAAAATTAAAATTCATTTCATTACAGATTACTTATTCAAGGGCAACTGTTTTATATTTACTCTAAATTGATAACTTGAATTACCGATAAACACAATACATAGAAAAATTAAGTGAAATTTACACAAATCTAATTCATTAGCATACTAATTTTAGTGGAATTTTCATTTTTTTGTTTAATGTTACACGACAGTTGTAAAATAATTTCATATATTTGAAAATATTTTGAAATAAAAATAATTTACAAATTCTATCTTCTTCAATTATTCAAGTGTTGAAATTAATACCTGACAATAAAAGTCATGCCTACAGTATATTCAGTTCATAAGAAATGAACATATGGAAAATTCATTCCATTAATTTCAAAAATCATTCCAACTTACCTGCCAGCCAAGATCTCGAAAACTAACATAAAGCGTTCGACGTTGACATGCTGATCTGGTCCATTTTGTATCCATACCTGTATCACAAGAAAAAAACTTCAAAATACGAACTTATCACTGTATAAAGTACTGTTCAATAGCAATCCTAAGCATATAGCAAACATGGAAATTTTTAATTTCATTGAAATGCTCACCAATAACAGATGACCAATCCATATCATTATTTAAATTTCGACTAACACCACCTGTTTTAAAAGCATCACGCTTTATTCGTCGATGCGCATTGATGTTGTCAGCAGAAAAATAGCCGACCATGAAACAATCTGCTACGCCAATATCATTTACGGACCAGTAACGTCCTATATATAAAGGGAACAAAAACATTCTTTCATTTCAATAAATTCACATCAATTATATTAAATCACCTTTCGTATCTAGCAAGCTTATAGCTAAACCAAAATTGTTTTCTGGACTTGAAATCCATTCTTCCAAACATGAAGTAACATTCACCACTGTCCAACCTTTAAGTTGCTGGTTAAGCATTACTTCGGCTACCAAATGCAATTCATTTCTTAAAAATATATCATATACATTTTTTTAAAAATAAAATTCGCTCGTTTACTTGTTATCAACACGAAAAATGACCATTTTTACATTCTTGCCAATTATCAAACGACTAACAGAAGATGCATTGGAAAATAAACGCAATTCTGCGCCTATAAGTCGGTAATTTTGCGGAAATTCCGGTATGTCGAATTTGTATCGAAGCAGTACTTCATAATTCATAAACTGTTTTTCATACTGGTGATCCTCGAAGCTAATTATCGTATCAGCTTCGGACCAGTCGAAAAGATCTACACCCCATTCAGTTACAGCAGTGCTTGCGTTTTCCACGTCGAATCGGGCAGAATATCTGAAAAAAGCATACTTTACTTGCAATTACTTGAGGTAAAGAAGTTCGTTTTCTCTTTTAAATAAACTTGTAAAAATCAAAAGTACATTTCAATGAATCAAAATTATTTTCTTTGCATTTTGCATTTATAGCAAAACGTATTTCTAAAAATTCAAGGTTTGAATGATAATTTGCCTAAAAAGTGCTCATAAAAAATTAAATAAACAATAATAAAAAACAATTTTCACATCTCACTATTAATCGATTCTCCATCTATCTATCTCTATCTAATTCAAATTCTTAAAAACAGAACATTGATTTTATAGTATAAAAAGAACTAACTCACTTTTCTGGAAGAGAATTATAAAAGAATTTATCTTCATTGTCGTCTGTTTCAAATTGTATGTTTTTGTACAAGTCAATCATGTACTGAGACAAGAAAACACTATGCGGTGAGCGCAGTTCTTTACTAGGATTTGGCGGTTTGTTTAAGCCAAGAAAATGTAAAATTTCCGTCTGAAATTCTTGCATTTCACGATTTCTAAAATTGAAAAAGTGAAATCGATAAATCTAAATAAAAGCATGCAATCTGTATACCTGAACAACGGAAAAGCAATAGTTTTATCGTATCCGTTGTCTGCATAGAAAACAGGAGATGCAATATTATTCTTAAAAGAATTGGCAAGATTTGACAGTGCAAGACCAAAAACAGTGTACAAAACCACTGATAAGCAACATAATGTGAATACCGTTGTCATTTTATGAACAATAAATTTGCACTAAAATAAAAAATAACCAATTTCAGAGAGAAATAAAATATATCATAAATATTATTTACTAATTAAATCAAAATGAAAAAAATAACAAAACTTTAGCTATCACTAATTTCCAACTATGCAAAGTAAACGTTACATAGCAAATAATAAAATGTTTACTATAATGCGAAAATTTTTATTGATGTCATGCAATAATTTATACAAAAACATTTTTAAAAAATAAAAAAACAGCTGCAAAAAGATAATCATTACATGCTCCTTTATTGACAATTGTAAATAAACCGAAAACTTCATAAAGCATACTGTAAGTAAGAAAGTACAAATGTCTCTTTTTAGTATCTTAATTAGTTTAACAATTAATTTGAAATATTGCAGGCAAAATAATTCATTACTGAAGTTTTACAAAAACAAAATATTTTTTTCATCTGTCCATTTTCAATTTCACTTTTAGACCTGACAGAAAGCAGTTTGTTAAATGGTAGCCCTATTGAACTGCTGGCAATTTTTAGCAAAGCCATTGTTTGAAAAATGGTCGAAGATTATCACAAAAACAACGCATTCATACGCACAATTATTTACTTTCCTCGCCATCTTTCCATCAAGAAAGTCGAGAATTAACGCGTCATTAATAAATTCATTCTTTATTAAATTTTTAGCTGTGGCACTCTTCAGGACAGAAAAACTTTAAATAATTATAGTCAATTGTGACTTTTTTATAGTAAGAAAATTTAAAAGCAAGTAATGATATTTGGCGCAGTCACAGAAAATAAATTAATCTTTGCTGGCAACACACAGCAAACGAATCCATTGAGCGGCATGTCAGGGTGAATATGGATGGATTTTCAATTTCAATTTTCCATTCTAAAATAAATAAAGTGACTAAGCACAGTCTGTTAAAAAATTCATCAATCACAATTGTACATTTAGAAAATAAATCAATTTTCGATAAATGCAACATTTACAATTGAAATAACACTTACGTCATCACAAGACAAATTGAATTCCGCCAACACGGAACGACATCTGGCAGCCATTCTATAAAAATAATATCGTCAAAAATCGTCATTCCAAATTGCAGCATTTTTCATACATCGAAGGTGCAACGACCCGTCTATGAATACCGCAAAGTAGAAGAATGATCATCACAATAAAGCTGGCACTGAAGAATGTATTCCTTTTCAAGGAATCGATTAGATTTTCCTTTAAAAAACATCAAATCACTTCTTTTGCTTAAAAACACAATTTTGAAACAATTTTTTTGAAAATTAGATTGCAGCTGCAAATTTCAAAAGCAGAGCCGTGCTGGAAGACAGAAATCGAACACCGGCTTACCTCGGAAAGATGCGGATCAGCCAGCCACAAACAACTGCTAACAACAAGACATGACAGCACAACAGCAAGTATTGCTGTGAAAAAGAAATCAAATAGTATTTTAGTATATTACGCAAATAATGTTTACAAAGCAAGAAAAACAAAACAAAACAACTTCATATGAAACATTTACCTCGCCATTTCTTAGCGGCTGGCTGCATGCAAGCTATGATTTCCATCAGACGCCGTTCGAAAGCTTTGAGATCTGAAAAAGTTCCCTCGATCAACAAAAATAACACCACCAATTCAACTGACCATCACATGTATCGGATTCCAAATGAACTCTGTGCATTTTAAATATATAAATCAGAATGTTTTCACATTTTAAAATCAAAGAATACGCCTCGCTAAAATACACTAGAAACAGAATAAACAAATGGGTTCACCACAAGTTCATGACGCACCAGTTCAGAGATAGTCACTTACGGTATTGATCATCAGGTAAAAACTATGATCTAGATATTTCATTTGAGAAAACAATAAGAAATGAGAAAATGCAATGGAGAAAATATATTTTTTTAAACTGCAGTATTCTGGCAAGTAATGATATGAGAAGAAGAAAATGAAAAATTTTTTAATTTCAATTAGTGTAATTTTTATAATAAAAATGAACAAATAAAACGAGTAATATAAATTTACTAGTAATAGTTAAAGTAGTTAATTATGAAGCAAAAATATTGTTCGTAATAGGATAATCTGTTTGCTGCTCGTGTTACTTTCAATAAAATAATCTGACGTTAACAAAGAAGCAAATTATGAGCCGATGAATGATGAAAATCGAAGCAAATTTCAAAGTTCAAAATATTGAATGACAAGAGATACATTTCAGTGATTGGAAATAAATGTGTTGGAAAAAATTCACGACAGAACAGGTTTCCATCCGAGACCAATTATCAAATTGTTCTTGCACATACAACCTGCAAATGAGTTTACTGTACATATAGTTAGTTAAAATAAGGCCAAGTGAGAAGTTGGTACTGATATTGTTTGGGTGCACAAATATGTTGATCAATGGACAAACAGTTTGTTCCACGTTTTTTTGACAAAGTATTGTTTAAAATTATATTTTTGCCAGCAACGTTGTTTGGGTTGTCAATTCCATCACTATTTCACTCACCATTTTGTTCAGTTTTCACTGAATTTTTCGTATTTTCACAAAGCTCTTCCACAGTTTGAAAAATTCACCTTTCCATATTCGATTCGGTCGACACGCTTTTGGTCAGTTTTGTTTATTTTCTCCCTTTTTTTGTTTCAATGTTGCTTTCAAACAATTCAAAGCTGGTTGTTCGAAATCAACTTTTTTTTCTGTTATGTTGCCATAAAAAATCGACTTACAAGCGACCAGAGGAAAACTACCCGGATGCGGGTATTTTGATTTTGTGGGGGCAGATTGTTTTATTCATTTTGCGGAACGTGCTTCCAATAGGCATTTGACACTATAAATTGCCACAAGCCTGCTGCCACTACCACCAGTAGTCAGTCCTGTGCGTGGTTGGGGCGTGCGTCGAACAAACACCACACACCATATGCCAATTTTCCATCTCCCTCCGTTTCAGTTGCTCGTTCAGACAGCCGACATTCGTTGCAGCTGCACAACTGATGACTCATCGATGAGCTTTTTTTGTTAGTGTGCGAAACACATTCTCTCTTGTTTCCGTGGTGTGTAATTTTTATTGGATTTAATTTTAAACATTGGAATGGAACAAAAAATCCGTTTGAACAGTTTCCAATTTCGATGTCATTTGTTACAAAATGTACGGCTGAAATGCTATCGCCAGCTGTTCACCAGGTAGTCGTCGTGTTACCTACCAGTGGTGGGATTCAGTTCGTTTCCTGTCGTTGCTTTTTCGCATTGCTTCATTGTTACTGCTGTTTTTATTTTCACACCAGCAGGGGGTATTTGCGTGTTTATTGAGAAAAATCTTTTCTCTTGTTCGCCTGGTTTCATTTTCGCTTTTCTGTCAAACGATAATTCTCTTCACCGCCGCGGCTTGCCAAGGTCACCGGACCGGTCGACCAGGCGATCGTATCTTTCGTTGATGCTCAACGCAAAAGCACAGCGACGTACCTATCTTTCACGTCTGGATCCTTTTACAGGGTTTTGTTTTTCTCCGTTCTCACATCTCTGCACCACCATCGTCGTCTGCTGGTCAGATATATAGTCCGCAGGAGGAAAGGAACGTTGAACTTCGAAACACGGCCGTCCAGAATAGGAAGGAGTTGGAGGAGGAAGAAAGGATATGATCACAATTTTGAAAAGTTTTTTCAAAACCGGAAGTGATGTGGAATCCGGAAGCAGCGATGCGGAAGATTCGGTGCGTATCAGCAAGCCGTACAATACAAAACACGAATTCCACGTCGGCTACAACGAACAGACTGGAGAATTCAGCGGAGTGCCGGAACCTTGGTTGAAGTTGTTGCACACGCAAATCAGGTATAAATAGACAATTCAATCTATCTCACAATGTTTTTGAATTTCGTCCCTTTTAGCAAAGCGGATCAGAAAAAGAATCCTCGAGCTGTGGTGCACGCGTTGAAATTTTACGCCACAAGCATCAAACGTAAGCAGCCGACAAAATTTCTCATCCAAAAGGACAGTATCACTCAATCTGACGACGATCTAATCGGTTAGTGAATGTTGTTTGTTTTGCTTATTGTTCTTATCCATTATTGCCTTTGCATTGACTTTGATCTGTGACGGAAGAATACTATTTTTGTAAGATGTTGATCCGGAGACCTGTTCACCTCCGTTGTCCGTAAGAACCGACACGGAGCCAATCATTCAGCAAGCGAAATTCGTTCATCATGAACCACAAGTGAAAGAGTTGGAACAACGGCCGACCCCGCCACCGTTGCCTCCAAAGCCGCAGGTTTCAGATAATTCATTATTAATTGAAGAAATGTGAGAAAGTAGAATTGGAGAGAGAGAGAGAGAGAGAGAGGATAGGGAGGGCATTGTAATATTAGCACAGATGTGTATAGCTTACTAGTGAAAAGACTAGCGAACAATAGATTAGTCACATAATTAGTCCGGTCAAGCGCACTTATTCATGTTTCCATCGGGTGAAGCAGCCAGCAATAATTGGCTGGGAAAATGAAAACGTTTCTTTTGTATTTGAACCGGAAAAGCAGCTTTGATTGACACCGTTAGTAGAATAACGAGCTCTTAGGCGACAGTTTTGTAAGATTGCCATTTTGAATCTCATTGTTCGTTGAAGCTGTTGTTGTTTATCATTCGATTTTCACGGATGATGATCCAAAGTAGTGTGAGCAGAAGATTTTAGCTGTGGTTCTTTTGCAGAATCGTAATATTTTTGCTCAACAAGCCAAACAAAGGCAAATCAATAATGAAGTGACAGAAAATTTACCGGCTGCAGTGCAACCAACTTTAAACGAACAATCCAGATCATCATCATCCAGTGGACAGTGCCAATCTGGAGAGCAGTGTAGGAAAATTAGTGCCGACGATGCGGAAACGGTAGCTGAACGGAAACAATCTGCAGCAGTACTGTCCACACGGGATAGTAGAATTTTAGAAGAACTAAGTGAGCAGCAGTTGATTCTAATGTGGAGAAAATCCATTAATTTGCCCATCAACTAACTATTACTACTACTGTTTGCAGAATCGATAGTGTCGCCGGAAAATCCGTCGGAAAAGTATGAATTTATATCGAAAATTGGAAGCGGGTAAGAAGAATAAAATTGCAGAAAAAAATATCCCAACTATTTAAATATCTAATGAACGACAATGTAAGAATGTGAAATTTGTGTTAAGTGCTAGTGGAAAAGTTTATCTGGCAAAGAATCCATTGACGCAACAGACTGTGGCGATAAAGTGCATGGATTTCAAAGCACAACAGAAAAAGGAAATGCTACTGACCGAAATCAAAGTTATGAAACAATATCGACATCGAAATTTAGTCAACTATTTAGAAGTGAGTGAAAATATAAGAAAGAGAAAAATCACATGAATGAATGAATGATTCATTTTTGTTTTTCCTTTAGAGCTTTTTGGTTGAAGATGATGATCTTTGGGTAGTGATGGAATATTTGGAAGGCGGATGTCTGACTGATGTGGTGACCGAGACAATTTTGGATGAACGACAGATTGCGTCAGTTTTGCTGGAATGTTTGAAAGCGTTGCACTTTTTGCACAGCCATTCGATTATTCACCGCGACATCAAAAGCGACAACGTGCTGCTCGGCTTGGACGGTTCAGTGAAGCTGACGGATTTCGGTTTCTGTGCGCAGCTGAATCCCCAGCGCAGCAAGCGCAGCACAATGGTCGGCACGCCCTACTGGATGGCGCCCGAAGTTGTGAACCGTAAACAGTACAATCACAAAGTAGACATTTGGTCTTTGGGCATCATGGCGTTGGAAATGTTGGACGGCGAACCGCCCTATTTGAACGAGGCCCCGCTGAAGGCGCTTTACCTGATCGCGCAGCACGGCAAGCCGGAAATTAAGCAAATCGACCGTCTGTCAGCTAGCTTTGTGGACTTTCTCGACCGTTGCCTCTGCGTGGATGTGGAAGAACGTGCCACGGCCGAGCAGCTGCTTGCGCACCCATTCCTCACTTGCGCATCTCCGTTGTCGCGCCTTGTACCTTACATTCGAGCGGTCAAGCAGATGAAATCGAAAGCCAAAACTCCCACCGTTGACCACCACCAGCACCAGTACCACCAGCAGAACAACAACACAAATACGACTACAATCACCACCACTACAGACACAACCATCGATTCAGCCACATCCCAATCTGCTTACAGTTGCGATGTTCATCAATGACAGCCGGTGTTTTCATTTTGTTATGTAATACTTTTTTTATTTCCATTTTTCATCACAAAAAAGGACATTTGCTTGTTTTCAGAAAAAAATAAATCGCCATTTCAAAATTTTCACCGTGTGTGTGTGTGTGTGTAAAAAATGTTTAGCGTAAATAAGAAAAGAATTTTAAATACGCACGATAATAATACTTACTAACTCTACACAGCTTGTGAAATGCAAATGATACACAGTGATTTACTAAATGGCGGCAGTGGACATATAGAAATTCAGCTGAATATAATAAGAAGAAGAAGAAGAAAATGGAAAACCGATTTAACGTTTACAGTGGTTCTAGCTAAACGAATAACTGTTTTTGAATTGAAAATAAATGAATCATCGATTCTAGCAGAATAGAAAAAAGCCAGTACGCCAATGCGTAAAAAATACTGTAAACAACGCTATATGTACATATCATGTATCAAAAATTGTGTAAAACAAAAAAGTGACAATAACGGCAATCTGGTTGCCACCGTTGGAAAAAAAATCTTGCATCGCTGAATGAAGAAAAAAATAGTCAACGAGCGGTGAAAAAAGCAACAAACAAACAAAAAAGCAAAATACGCAGAAAAGCAGCAAGTTGACACAGCTATAAAAAAACCAAAACTGAAGAAAATATGTAGAAATGAACGAAGAGCAAAAACTGCTCTCATTCATTCATTGATTCTGATACTCATGAACCTTATTTTCATGGAACTATTATTCGGATATCAAATAATCTGTTCAAATGAAGAATAAAGTGCACATGAAAAGCGAAAAAAAGTAAAATGAAAAAGCCTAAACAGAAAAATAGAAGAAAAAACAATGCAATGAGTGGTACATTCATTCAACATTTTCATGTTGAATTTCATCGAAGAAAAACCTCATACTTATTCAAAAATATTATGCGCAAATGTAATAATGGAGTAGAATAAGAAATTCCCGTGAGGATGCAAGCTACTAGGCGTTGCAGACAAAAAACAAAAGAACAGAAAGAAGACAAACTGAATGAACCACAACAACAGCAGAATACAATAACACCACTCTCAAATCATCAACCTATAAATAAATAATATTCCCAATAAACAACTGACCAATTAATGTAAATTTTTTTTCTGAAAAATACAATAAACTTACATTTTATGTTGCTTACACAAATGTCGATAAGTTTGGGTTTGTTCGGTCTGTTGAACCACCACCGATGTATTTCGGATTACCGTACTGACCTGTAATATAAGGAACGTTTTTTTCTTAATAAAAGTTGAAAGATTATGTGATCACATTAATAAAAAACTATTATTTAGCTGTATATGTATAATATGTATACCAATAAAAGAACCATCTTCAGTGAAACGACCAGTTTCACCATCACCGTATTCAGCCATGCTGTCAGTTTCCGATTCACCTTTGCTTCCACCAGCCAGAGAACGTCGATCATCAGTCATGGAGCTGAACAAAACAAAAATAGGCAAACAATTATTAAAAAAAAAGACAAATTCAATTCGCTGTAATTCATAAGAAATTAAAAAAAAACTAAAACACTTACTCTGGATAAGTATATTCTCCAAAGCCTTTATCATCTTTCAACATAGGTTCTCTACCTTGTTCTTTTTCTTTAGCTGACACTGAAAAATTGAAACAAAAGATTAATTTAGTTTACATGTCGAAATTATGGCAATAATGTATGAAAAATTTAAAATGTAAATAAATGAAAGATGGGCTTTTTTCGATCAGAATAATTCACGTCATTCTCTGATGATTATACATTGCAAATTCTAAAAATATCCCTCACCACATGTATGTATGTCATTTGATGAAAGCACTGCACGCACAATGTTTTGCAACAATAATAATGAAAGCGTGAAAATTGAATCCAACCAAAAGAAAAAGACCAAGAAAAATGATCCCACTTCCTGATCATTCATCTACTACTGACCATGTAACAAACAAAGAGTCATAATTTCAAAATTCTATCTATTACATACATACACCCCATAAGTATCATGTGTAACTGCTGTAAAATGAGAAAACATGAAAAACATGTTAAAATTTAGCAAATTCGTCACATTGTATGTAGTCAATGTTTCACGTCGAACACTAATTATTTCGAAAAAACCAGCTTTTGTCTAGCAAAATCACTTCTCTACGAAAATGACAATTTTCACTATTAACAATTTTTATCAATCATAATTTTTCTACATCATAAATCTACCGAAGCAAACATAAAAACAAATGCACTTTGTCACAAACTGTTGCGCAAAATCACAGCAAAAAAAAGATTTCGCTGCAAAAAATTCCTTTCAAACAAAAAAAAATGAGATGATTATATAAGATATTTAACCACCCTCCCCTTTGTGTGTGGGGGGGGAAGACCCCCCCCCCGAAAAAAATATTAAAAATCATTACAGCTATTAATTTTTATTAGTAGGAAGTAGTAAGCCAAATAGTTGTAAAGAAAAAATCCAAAAAGAAATGTTTGTTGTTTTTTTAAATTTTTTTTTATGAAAACCAACCCCATGAAAAACCTGCCTTACCCTCGGATATATTTGGGCTCCCACCGACCAGCCCGCTACCCACGAAAAAAAAAATAGCCCAAACAAAAAAATTGAGATATTTCAAAAAAACCAAAAAATGTGCGCCAACCCAAAAAACAGAGCTAATGGAAGCCCATACTGTCCGCGGCCGAAGATGGATGTATCCGTCTTTGTCCCCTAAAGAAAGTCTTTGGTCGTAACGGCGCCAAAACGAGCCCCAAAAAAACCCACACATTGTGCTGTTCTACACAAACTCTCCCCC